>NC_057834.1:103203149-103405649 GCF_910594005.1 Cervus elaphus | reverse complement strand
AAGCTGAGCCAGGGCTCGCAATGGAGCCCCTGGGAATTGGTGCTTGCTGGATGGGAGGACAGGGCCTTGTAAAGCCTACAAATCTTTTATTATTCTCTGCCGCAGCACAGCGAGATTCAATTCTCTCAGATAATAGGTAAATAATAGTTAAGGATCAGGCTGTTAGGCTCAATTTTCTCTCTTTGTCTCTCTTTTTTTTTCTCCCCGGTTTCATAATTTAAAGTAATGCCATTACTGTAACCATTCCAAATTCATTTGTCAAAGAGACCTGGAACATCATTTAATTTTAATCATGATAACAAGACAATGTGTTAATAATTCCAGGTCGGAGGAAGGCATTTGAAAACTTGTTTACCTGTTTATGCTCTCTTACCATATGCAAGAAGAATTTATGAGCCGGCCCCATTTTTCTTTGCAGCCGGAGACGGATTTGGTGACTTCTTGGGGCCTGGGGGCAGAATTGGGAGTTTGTAGGCAAGTGTGTGTGACTCAGGCTTATGTGTCAATCGCCACAAACTTCCTGCCTGGGCACATAAGGGCAGCTGAGTAGAGAGTATCACAGGATTCAATTTTGTGGGCTGTGTGGACATCCGGCTCTCGGACTGGGAATATCCACGTTGTCTTTTGGATGCCCAGAGGAAGGGTGGCATCAGCGAAGGACTCACATTATTGCTGCAAATATTAATATCATAAAATTAAATATTGTTTTCAGGAATCTCGGTTTCAGTTTTATGTAGTAATTCTTTCAGCTAATTGTTTTCCTGCACCCTGATCCCGTAATTAGGGCCTGACTAATTATCTAATTACTAAGTAGCAGAAGGGCAGGTTGATGGCGACATTTTCGCCATCTTTCAAAGCCTCGTTATCCTTGTGAAAGTCACGGTTTCCTCTGGCTGCAGGCAGCTGCGGCAGACCCAAATGTCTGCTCACCTTCCACATTTGTCAACCTGTTCATTACAGTGGTGAATTTGACACATCAGAAATGTCCCTTTGACAGGAAAGTTTATCCTGGAATGAAAACTGAAGCAAAAGAAAGAAAACCAAAGAAAGATGAAAGTGTAATTTATATTCTCAGATTTGCAATTGTAGTCTTGTCTTAAAGGCAGGATATATGTCAGCTCTTTAGGAGCTGGGAGATGCTTGCTCCTGAAGCCTGGGGGCTCACACAGGCCTGATCAGGGGCACAGAGGGTCTTGTTCATTTCACAACCCAGTGGGGCTTCCCGACGCTGAGTCGCTGTCACTCTGGTCTGGCCGGCCGCCCACGAGTCTACCCGCAGCACAAGGAACTCACACATCTTGGGAGAAATTATCCCATAAACTCCAAAAGGCCGGAGACCCTATTATTTGGCTGCACAAACACCAGGTGACTAACACACTGGTTAATCAATAGCCCAATTTTGTTTAATCCTTGGGTTTTCACATTTAACACCTTTTGTCTGTCCCCTTTTCCATTTTTGCTACACAGAAAAATCAGCCAGTCTTCCTTTTTGTTTTTTGAGGCAAAGAAGGATGAAAGGTTGGGAAGGGGAAGTTAGACTCTCTTGCCCCTTATCTCAAAAGTGACCAAATATTCTGAGCTTGCCTCACATACATCCCTGGACATCCCCCTAGCTCCTCACAGCCTCCAAAAGGAGAAAACCTTATCAGACTATCAGAGCGACTCTGGTGAACAACACACACCTAACTGAAGTAATAATTGTTGAATCATTATCAGTTATAACCCCAACCAAATATGATTGTATATTCAATTGGTTTGGCGTAGATAAATGTATGTTTGTGCAATAAATGCATCTGTCAAGATTTTTTTTATGCTCTAAGCTGGATTTTCATTAATGAAGGAAGTATTAATTTAAATTAAGCACTCTGAGATCTTTATTAGTAAAGTAATCAGCAGCAAATAAGCTGGTTAATCAGTTTATATATCCATATATATCTTTCAGAATCAATGTTTTCAATTGAGACCGTTGCCAAGTGGTTAGAATAAGACAGAGAGAAAACTTGCATGAAATACATTTCATTTGCTCGGCTGACGTCTGCCGAGCCCTATCGGCGTCTCTGAATGCACTCATTGATGCAGTTACGATGACTGTATAAAATGTGTTTAATTGGCATGAAAAGGCACTAACCGAGAGCTGGTGGGGTTTCCATTATCTGGGTGGACATCTTATTTACTTTAGTGGATCCTGAGAGCAAGATGAAAGTAGATGAGAACTGAGATGGGGGTGGGGACAGAAGCTGATGGAGTTTTGGGGTTGGTGGGGGGTGGCGGGTAGGGAGCTTTACAATCATCCGGGCTATGCAAAATGCGGCTTTGTGTTGTCCCTGGTCTCAGGACCGGTGGAACATTTTCTTAATTAGAATCTGCAAAATTGTGAAGCTGGAAGCCCTGTGGTTCCTTGCTTTTTGCAGCTTGTGTTTTTATACAGCCCATCCCTTCAGTGTAGCTCAAAACCCGGGTAGAGGAAAAGTGTCATTTTTAGCTTCAACCTGGAGCCACATGGAAGGGGGCAGGGGTGCTTCTTCTGTCATTTGAATTGCTCAAATCCCTTGAGATACTGTACATGGCACGGTACTGTTCCTTCTGCTGATTCCTGGGGTTACCAGCCCCCTGCCGAGAGCATACTTAAGTCAATATTTCTGTTAATTGTTACATTACAAATTGTTCCATATCCCAGTGGTGGGAGTTCACAGTGATACCAGCTGTGGAATCACAACACCTACACGCAGTCCCAAGAGGTCCCCACGTGCTGTGGGATTTGCCTTTTGAGAATGTTATTTAGTGTATCATTCACACGTCAGCACTAATAGAATAGAGAGAAGACGGCAATAGATTTATTTTCATCCTATCAAATCCTACATGGAGAGGTCTTATTGCCATGTTTGATGCGGGCCTGGCACTTCTGGAGTTCAGTAATGCATTCATATGCTTATACTCACCACCTCCGTTTTCAACCCCAATGTCTCTCGGGCAATGTGTCTAATTATGAGCCATGTGAACAATGATTATTAAAAGCTGAGACAGATGCATAAGAGAATATATTTCTTACATTACACAGATACGCTTTATTGTATGTATTTCGTCTGCAGCTCATGGAGAGCTTTGTGATGAAGTATGGTTTCTATGGGAATTATTGGAAGGCTTTAAGTTTCTGAGTCTGGGAAGTTGGAAGCTTAAATAAACTGGCAGGTTGGATCCCTCTCTTCCCTAATCTCAGGGTCTAGGGCACATGTGTTCCATCAGGCTCTGGGCAAATCATGCCTAACTTCTGCTTGCAGACAGGCTGATGCAAACTTTCCCCAAGTACTGGCTGTCACAGCCAATGGAATGCTCAGGATTCATGAGAAATATCATTAGCTCTTTGGAGGAAGGCACTAGTAATAAAATAAGCCTTTTTGACCAACTCATCTTTGAAGGTTCCCCCCCACATTGGAAATTTTAAAGGGGAAAAGGTAAAAAAAAAAAAGGATTTTAGGTTTGCTGTTACAGAATAATCCTACAGAAACATCACCCCTGATAACTGGGCAACCACAAATCCTATCTTCTGCTTAACCCAGTAGAATCCTGTGGAAAACTGGGTGGCCCGTGGGACTTGCAGGCAGTGGCATCCAGTCTTAAGGGCTATGCTCTCCCTGACAAAGTGGTTGGAAAACTCTCTTTTCACCCCTATTTTTTTCTCTCATTGTTCCCTAAAAGACCTGAAGTGCCATTGGTCACTAAATCTCCCATAAAAACAGTGACTTTGCATTGAAATGTATGTAATGTAACCACACGATGGTAGTGGTTTAGTTGCTAAGTCATGTCCGACTCTTGGGACCCCAAGGACGGTAGCCTGCCATGTTCCTCTGTCCATGGGATTTCCCAGGCAAGAATACTGGAGTGGGTTGCCATTTCCTTCTCCAGGGGATCTTCCCGACCCAGGGATCGAACCAGAATCTCTTGCGTCTTCTGCATTTGGCAGGCAGAATCTTTACTGACTGAGCCACCAGGGAAGCCCCAGTATAACCACTTAGTAGATGCCAGATATACCAAGTAATTTCCATGCAATTACCTCATTTAATTTACAGAACTCTCCTATGACTTGGAGACTTTCATCATGCCTTTTTTTACAGATGAGAAAACTGAGTCACACAAGGTCCCACAGCAGAGCCAGGCATCCCATTCATGACTCTTTGACCCAACCAGTGAACCACTGTTCTCCACCACTCACTAAATTTCAGCTCTGTAAATTTAGCCAAGGAATAACATGATTAGGGCCTCCCTAGTGGCTCAGCGGTAAAGAATGCACCAGCAATGCAAGAGATATGGGTTCAATTCCTGGATTGGGAAGATCCCCTGGAGAAGGAAATGGCAACCCACTCCAAATATTATTGCCTAGGAAATCCAATAGACAGAGGAGCCTGGCGGGCTACAGTCCATGGCATTGGAAAAGAGTCAGACACAACTAAGCAACTGAAATACACAATAACATGACTACTCCTGGCACAAAGGTTATCTCTAGGTATCTTAGTATTTTCAAATAGCCCCAAAGGATTCCCCTCCCTCTTCATCACTACCCCATTGGAGTTTAGCTAAATATACTGCTCCTTCATGTCTGTGCTCTGCACTCATTGTCACTGGATCCTATAAGGGATACAGATTCCCACATATGGTCACCCAGATCTGCTTCTAGTTCCCAAGTTGTGAAATAGGGCAGGGTGGTGATAGAATGAGTGAGAGGCTACTACATCCCTCAGTGACTCCAGGGGAGTTGGAGTCATATGCAGAGGGCAGTGTAGGTAGGAGACTCAGCCCTCCTACTTGTCAGCCATATAACTGTGGGCAGTGACTTGACATTATGGTGACTCATTTGTGAAATGGGAAAAATAGCATCTGTTTCATAGGGGTATTATGAGGATTAGATGCGTCATTGTTAGGTGTTTAGTGTGTGATCATAGCCATATGTCTTAGCAGTTCCTGTTGTGATTCCTTGTGTAACTCTCAAAGTACAGACAGAGACAATGCTCTTAAAAATTTGGACTCAATCCAGATTGTCAACTTGGAAAACCAAGACAAGGACGAATTTGTCCACTACGACTGGGAGAACTGAGTGACCTGAAGAATTGGGCTAGTGTTTTGAAGCTATCTAGACATGTCCCTAATATAAATGCTTGTCCACAAAACTGCACAGTTTATTTGTAAGAAATGCCATTCATTCCACAAAAACATTTTGTGCTTCTGCTCTGGACCAGGTAGGTACTAGAGACACAAAGTTGAACAAGCCTAAGGCTTGGTTCCCATTCCCAAAGAGCTCACGAGCTAGATGATGGCAAATAACCTAACTGTACTACAAACAGGGCAAATGTAGTAAATGTCTTGAGAAAAAGAATGAAAAAGGTGGAGGGGCTTAGCTACTTTTGCATTGCTGGGTTTGAACAGTCACTGAAGCTTCCCACGGCAAGTAACATTTGAGTCAAGGCTTGAAGAATGAACTAGAGTTTGCTGTTGGAGCATGGGAGATGAATATGGTCAACCAAACAGAAAGAACATCTTGAAGACATGCATGAAGCTATAAACACTTAGGCTGTGTTTGGGGAACATTCTATGTATGGTGGGGTGCAAATTGGGGTGAGGCAGGCTGTGAAGCAAATCACTTGTTTCCTAATAGACAGAAAGTAATGATGTTTCACTTCTTTGGTTGTAAGCAACAGAAATAAAGGCCAGATGCTTGTGTGTATTAGTCACTCAGTCTGTCTGACTCTTTGTGACCCCACAGACTGTAGCCTACCAGCCTGCTCCTCTGTCCATGGAATTCTCCAGGCAAAAATATTGGAGGGGGTTGCCATTCCCCTGTCCAGGGGATCTTCCCAACCCAGGGATCAAATCTGGGTCTTCTACATTGCAGGCAGATTCTTTACATCTGAGCCACTCCAGCTGCTTAAGCAAAAGGAAACTCTATAGGAATGATTTGGGGCACCAGCAGGAGGGGAAGGAAGGTGTCGTTCTGCAGTTACTGCCCCGCTGTTTCTTCTATCCTTGCTTCATTCTGATTAAAAAAAAAAAAGAAATCCCAGGAGAGAGACTGGCTGAGCTCAAGTCACATGCTTACCTCAGGGTTTTATAGGTGATGAAAGGAAAGATTGGTGGGCAGAGTCTCCAGGACCCTATCAACTTCTAAAGTAGACAGCACGCTAGAGGGCACCAAGACTATGAGTAATCAGGAAAAAAGGTAATTCCCCCAAAGGAAATCAAAGTGCTGATAGGAAGGGCAATTATTTGATGGACAGACAGCTGTCCATTATAAATCAAAATAACAATAGCATCTGTTTATTGACCATATGTCATATATTGTGCTGAATATGTATTTTTCATATTTGTTTTGTTTAACCCTGATAACAATTCTTGGAGTAGGTGTACTCCCACTTTATGGGACTGGGGTAGGCATATCCCATTCTTACAAATGAAAAAAAATAATCTCAGAGAGATTAGGTCACTTTCCCAGGGTCACACAACTAGTGAGGGAGCAAATTTAAATTCAGACCCAAATGCCTCTTCCAGGGGATCTTCCCCACGCAGGGATCGAAGCCGCATCTCTTATGTCTCCTGAATTGGCAGGCGGATTCCTTACCGCTAACGCCACCTTGGAAGCCAAAGAACCACCATCAATCTGGGGGGCCCAAAGAGCCACCTCATAGAAAGGAGAAAGTTACTTTGCTTACAGGCTGTGCAGACCAGCTGAGAAGCATTTTCTGCATGTGGGCTGAAACCTAGTCTCTCCAACACTTGATGGGTAGCAAGCAAAACCACAAATCAATTCATTCCAAAGCAATTTACAGTGTTGCTTCCTTTTGAGCCCCAGGAGTGGAGAGGTACACAACCACGGGCTCTGAAGCCTGTTGTTTTAACTAATGACTGAATAGGAGCTTCTGCAATCCCTGAGGGCAGATCTCCGGGATTAGAAAAATTCCAGATGAATTATCCCCAGAAGGTAGTGGGGATCACTTGCTCATCTCATAATAACATTTCCCAAAGTACTGGGCCTGACATCCTCAAATCTACACCACATATTCAGTATAAGTAGGGAAAATTATTTATTCACACTGTCTAGTCACCTAGTCAGCCAGTGAATCATTAATCTAGTCTCTAGGGCTAAATGCTTATAAGTGTTATTTAATCTGCCTAAACAGTGCGGGTAGGCATATAGGATTTTCATTTTATGCATAAAGAACTGGCATCTCAGATAGGTGGAGCAACTAGTTTAAGGTCACACAGTAAGTAAGAGACTCCTTCCCGGTTGCTATGCATTGTTCTGAGTCATGAAAAGTGAAAGTGAAAGTGAAGTCGCTCAGTCGTGTCCGACTCTTTGCGACCCCATGGACTATAGCCTACCAGGGTTCTCCGTCTATAGGATTTTCCAGGCAAGAGTACCAGAGTGGGTTGCGCATTTCCTTCTCCAGGGGATCTTCCCGACCCAGGGATCGAACCCGGGTCTCCCTCATTGCAGGCAGAGGCTTTACCCTCTGAGCCACCGTGAGCACTCAGCAAATGTTCACGGACCTGAATCTCGTCACAGATTTTGAGCAACAGTGATGGCTCTGTACCAGTCTTCACAGATACCTTACCTGAATCATCCAGAAAGGATCTACATTGCCTCCTGCCAGGAAAGGATACCTGAGAGTTTCAGGGTTTCTTCTTTGGTTGTCTGTAATTTTCTCAGATCTGCCCTCCCAGATGTCTTAACTTCATGCTCAGGCTAACTTTCTCAAACGCAGCCAAGAGGGTTGTTAACAGCAGTTGGGGGAATACAGCTAGAAGGGAAGAGAGATAACCTTCCCCTTGATTGTCCTTCCTATTGGTATGATGAGGTCAATTTAGGTCACAGATCCATTCCTGAACCAATTACCAACACCCAGGGAATGTGGAATACTAATTGGTTGAAGCTAGGATACCTGAGCCAATCACAGACAAGGATGTGTTATAGGCGTCCCATGATTGGTTTAGCCCAGTATGAGTCAGCATCCCCTAAATCACGTAGCTTATGTAGAGGAGGGGTGGGTACTTGAATAAAAACGGAGTTGTGATAGGAGGGAGGAAGAAGGCAACGAATGCTAAGCCACTTCAACGACCACTTAAGTGCGTACACACATCTGTCCTAAGACTGTAAGCTTCCTGAGATCAAAGACAATGATTTACTATTTTTTTTAAACAGCACATCCCAACTCAGGTATCAGCACATACATGAGTAATCTTTGGGGGGGAAATGAGATGAGTTATAGTTATTAAAATGTTACTGGAAAAAAAATATTACCGGAGCTGAGTTTTTTCATTGTAAATTAAAGGTTTGCACCAGGTAAAGGGGAAAGACACTATTCTCCCTGCCGGATCTCTGTTTGCTATATGAATTAGACCTTTCTAAAAGACATGTTTCTGTCTGCCAGGCTTTAGAAACAGTGATCTAAGAGTCAGACATTTCCTATTAAAGTTTAAAAAACATAGCTTTAAGTCATACATTATATTGAACGCTTTCATATCTCATCTGATTCAGTAGGTTTTAAACCTCACAGAGGTCACATTTTGAAACAGTAGTCACTTTTTACAACATCTCCAAACATTAAATAAAAATAAAAATTATTATGAAGAATATAGATGTCTATAGAGACCACTAACATGACACGTGAATATTATTATTATTAAGGACAGTATTATTTGGAGTCTGAAGGTTATAATGGCTGGCTCATCTCTAAGCTTCATTTTTTTCTTTATTGAATTGAAGAGGGAAGGGCAGATTCTATCAATGCTCATCTGTTTTTTTTAAAAAGCCTATTTAAAATGTGGGTTCTTAAGCTGTGGCAACCTCAGGGATTCTATGAATCCCTAAAATATGTGCAAAATTGTGTATGTGTGACCGTTTTTATCTAAAAAGAGAGGGCTCCTAATTTTTGTTACATTCTGAAAAGGGTTTTTGATTCACAAAAAAAGTTTAAGAACCACAAATATTAGAGGCAAATTCCCTCAAGACCTTAGTTGTCCCAGTGACTGGGGTCTCACATAAAGAAGAAAAGCTATTCCCAGGGTCAGACTATTAACTTAAATTGGTCGCTTCCAGGAAATAGGTCATCCTTAGATTTCTCTTAGGACATTTTAGCTTCAAGAGTTATAGAGTTAGTAGATATTGGAAATGAATGGGGCTCTGTAAGGAAACATCAGAGAAGCGATTCCTCAGCTCCCACATCCGCCCAAGCCCACCCCTGAACCTTTCTTCAACCCTCTCCTGAAGCTAAAAGGGCCTATTCTGAAACTCATCCTCATTGGTGCCCACACTTGCTGTGGACAATGTGTAATTTGCCTCGCCTGCCTAGGGACTTTCCCTTAGTTAACACTTGTAAACAGACATAGAGCTAGTAGTTTACTGTTTGTCTCTTAAAGCTTGCAATTTTGATGCATCACCCACTCAATTATAATATGTAAAATAGTTAAAGGAAAGTAAAATTAGGAAGGGGTTTGGCTGCGTGTGTGGGTGCACGTCCCCGGGTGTGCCTCCAGGAATGGTTCTGAAAAAGTGCTATCTGCCTCTCGCCATGAAGCATCCTTGTCAAAGTTGGAGGATTTGTATTGTTAGTTATCTGCTTTTTGTTTCCCTTGTTTCAATGTTCAGTTGCATTTTACTATACAGAACTTAAAGGATGCATTCAAACTTATGGAGCGTGACATTTTAACTATCTCATCTCACCATGATTCATCTCAATTTACTTGCCTCCAAACTGTAGTCTTGAGAAAGCACACCATCTCCAGCTTCTCCAGTGGGTAGAAAACCGTGTTATTGTTGTTTAGCCACTAAGTTGTGTGTGACTCTTGTGAGTTCATGGACTGTAGCCAGTCAGGCTCCTCTGTCTATGGGATTTCCCAGGCAAGAATACTGGAGTGGGTTACCATTTCCTTCTCCAAGAGATCTTCCCGACCTAGGGACCAAACCCGTGACTCCTGCATTGGCAGGCGGATTCTTTACCACTGAGCCATCAGGGAAGACCAGAAAAACGTAAACACCATTAAATGAGAACAGTGTCAGCTATCTTGTAAGCTAGGTTCATTCATTAGATCCTGACTGTTCTCCAATGAGATATTTACCTTTTGAATGGGTACTTAGGAACCTCAGCAATGGTCTCTGCAGTGATTGCTGAATGTTCAATGGAAACCAACAAAGGTTACAGAACATGATGAATCAAAGGATCCCAAAGGAACATGGGGATGTGCTGAACCAATCAGCCTAGCAGATCCTTAACACTCATATTTGAGGCTCCTGTTCCCCAAACAAACTTGCTTCACCCCAGATGACGCATTACCTGCAAAATGTATCAATCTCATGACCCAGGATGTTGCTGCCAGAGTATATTTTACTGTCTTTAGTTGAATTCCATTTTAGAGATAACCTCAGCTGAACTTTGGTGGTAAAAAATCAACTCTGTCTGCACTCTCTCTAGGAGCATCTGCTTCAGAATAGAATGAATCAATAATGAGGTCATGAACAAATATTATTAATGCCTTTTATTATTTATATGGATAATAACATGTCCGATTGACACACAACTTTCTACCTCTCTAGTCTAACATGCGTGACCCTTAGCTCCTTCTCTCTCTCTCTTTCATTCAGTCACAGTTACAGTGAATAATATAGCACAAGCCATGACCCCTTGACCTTTATGAATTATCTGTTTAGAAAGATGTGAAGCCACCTTTTATAGCCACTATAATAGATACTTAGACATAGTGGATCAATAGTGAACAAGTTCGCTGGTTATAGTTAATGGGTACCAAAGGAACACTGTGACAGTGACCTCTGACACCGTGTCTGACAAGAAATCTTTAGAGCAAAAAATAAGGAAGACAGACAGTTTTTAAAATTATTAATGTAGATCCATAGCAAATCATGACAGTTTTCTCAGGTGGAAATAATTCAGATTTGCAGGAAGTCACTAATTCCTGCAAACCCCTTAATTTGGACCCCCCCAAACTAGAAATAGCAGTCCAGTGTTGGAAACAGCTATGGTGCCAGGCCTGACACAAGTCCATTTGTTATCCAAGGAGAACCAACTGAGATTGTTTTCCTGTCAAAGAGGACTTTTCTCTTTATGGAATAGGCTGTCATTTATAATTTTAAGCAGGCACAGATTTGTTAAACAGCTACACGGTAATGGGTTTCTATAAGAAGATCCACAGACCCATAGTTCTGGAAAGAAATTGAGCTTATGAGATATTTAAAAACCTAATGGGAATGGAATATTTGGGGTTTCTTGAAAAGATGGTTTCTGCTCTGCACATTGTCAAGGGAATTTAACAATAAATCCATTGTTGTGTGTCTGAGAGTCTGTTTGAGGCAATTATATTTTCATACATCCTATGGAGTTGATCTTAAGGAAATCCACCAGGGCACCAAGCCCACATTTTCATGTCACTGCACTGCTTGGAACTCCCCAGGGTGAACATTTAACGGGGGCAAGCAGGTTTCAAAAGAGTCAGGAAAACAGCTGATTTGTGAGTGGTCTTGACGAGAGTGGACTGCAGCATTCCACCTGGCAAAGAAATTAATATACACAGAGTCCAATCCAAAAGAGAGGAAAGGTGTGTGTGTGCAAAGTCCTTTTCACTTCACTCCACATGTACATACCGTATTATGATGTCACACTCCAGTAGCATTGCTCTGAAGTCTCAATGGTCTCCCTGCTGTTAAGCACCATTGAAAACACATTTGTCCTGACCGTTCTTTTCTTCTTATCCCCCTCTCATCTGTGTAAGATGAATCACTCCTGGATCCAGGCTGGCTCTGAGGGCAGAGCTGGGTCCTGACGAGGTAACCAGCCTCCTATGGCTTAAACATTTTAATTAATTTCAACACTAATGCACAAATGAGAGTTAATCACCCCACTGCAGTGCTGTCTAATTTACTAAGTTTATTCATTAAAACTTTCCTTACTAAACTTTGATTGCATGTCATGCTCTTTTGGAGGCTTTTCAGACTGCCTTAAGGGTTTTAAAGTGATATCTTGGGCAGCTGCTGAAAGCTTTCAGTGTTTGCTTAAAGGGAAGAATGGGGAGAATCTGATCAGCAAGAAATCTTCTCTGTGCTGAACAAGGAGCCTTTTAGGTGGCAGGAGGCCTGTAAAAGTAGGTTTGTTTTTAAGCAATATATAAAAAGGAAAGAGAAACTTAAGTTATCTAATAAAAGAAATAAAATCAGTCACCTTAGTACTTGGCAAAACTTGGAAATACATTTCAGGGTAAGAGGCAGCCATCCTTTAAAAATCCAACAGAAGGATAGCAGCCTGTGTATTCATGCGGGGAGAGATATTCATAACAGGTTTGCCAACCTTATTATTTTGGAATCAACATATTACACATCTTAGGTACACAGTTTTGCTCATTAAATGCTAGTACCTAAATTTTTACAGATATATTGTTCCAATAAAGTCTTTTATTTGAAATTAACTCCTGAAAACTACAATTATTAACTCTCTAATTAACAGGATTCAGCATCAGGGGACAAAATACCCCGTAGTGTCAGTTACAGAAAGGCAGTTCTCAGGCTGACAGGTTAAACACTTGCAACTGCTTTTTCAGTCATTGACAATGTTAGTGTCTAAAAATGTACTTCTTCCCAGTTCCTATCTTTCTATTCCCCATTCTGAGTCAGAGAAAATACTTTAAAAGTTTAATAAACACTCCAATAACTTGGGAGGAAAAATTCAAGTCAGAGTTATTAATGAAAGTACCACTTCTAATAGGCCATGAATCAAAATACAAGTTTTCACATTCATTTCCATGTTCTATAAATACTGCTCAGTGTTATGCAACAAGACATGACAAACTCATTTTTAAAAGGTATTTTTAACTTCAGGGAGTGAGAAAGGTTACCCAAATTCATTCTTCCTTGGAAAATGAAATTTGATTGGGAAAGGCTCCCTTCCTTACTTTAGGGAGCATGTCTTATTATTTCAAGTTGACTTGTGAAATATTCCTACTTTCCAGGCTCTTGAAAAACCTCTCTTTAGATATTTAATCCCTGAGTCCACCAAAGCACAACTGAGAGAGAAAGATGTCAGTGAAAAGAGAGAGCATGATAGCAAAATATCTGAGCACTGAGGTCAGGCAACCTGGCTTGGAATCTTGATTTTGCTATTTGTTAGCTGTGTAACTTTGGACCAGTCATGGGACCTCTCTAAGCATGGTTTCCTCAAGTACAAATTTAGTATTATCAGAGCAGCTATTTCATAGGACTTTGTGAAAAATACATGTAGCATTTGCTGTATATAGTATTTGGCATTTGCAGGTGCTGAAGCTTCCCTGGTGGTCCAGTGGTAAAGAATCTGCCTGCAGTGCAGGAGACAAGGGTTCAGTCCCTGGGTTGAGAAGATCCCCTGGGGAGAGAAATGGAACCCACTCCAGTATCCTTGTCTGGAAAAATCCCACGGATAGAGGAGCCTGGCAGACTATGGCCCACCGTGTCGCAAAAGAGTTGGATACGACTGAGGAACTACACAATAACAGGTGCCAAACATCGTTTACTCCTCATCTAGGCTTCAGGAATTAGTATTACCTTTACCCTAATTTATAGGTGAGGTAACTGAGTCACCGACAGTCTAACTTTCCCAAAATCACACAACTGAGTAAACTGAATCCAGAGTTTCAATGCTGGTAGCCTGGCTCTTGATTCTGTGCACTTAACTCCTTTACTATATTATATAATTTAATTATTACATAGATTATTTAATTTACTTATTTACTATATTATTTAAATTAAAGACCATATGCAAAGGACATAAGACCACAGCCCAGGGAAGTGATTAATAAGAGCAATTGTTCACTTTCGTTACTATAGGTGTTCAATAAACGCTTGTTGGCTAGTTAAATAAACAGATTCTGTGAGGGCTTCTTGAAACCCTAGAGTACAAATACTTCTGCTCATGAGCAACTGACACAGAATTGGAAGAAATGCCTTTCAACCCTCATGCACTTCAGTAGCATGGAAATGTCTGGGTGCACATGATTGTGGTGGCTATTTTATTCCTATTTGTAAGGGAGAAAAATTGAATAAAAACAGGAAGTTATCTCTTTCACTATACAAACAAGGGAAAGCTAGACCAATGGTGATCCCAGTCACTGGTTCCTGAACTTGGATGTACACTAAGATCATCTGTGGAGACTTAAAAAAAAATACCAATAATAGGATCTTATCCAAAATCTACTGAATCAGAATAAATGGGGATGAAATCTAGATAGATATATCTTTTAAAAATATTTTATGGAAATAATACATCATATAGAAAGTTGTACAGGTCATAAATGCACAGCTTGCTCACTTTTTATAAAGTGAACACACTCCTATAACTAATGCCCAGAAATCCCTCAACCTCCCTTGTGTCCTCTTTGAGTCTCTCTCCTTCCAAAGCATAACCACTATCCTGACTTCTAACACATTGATTACTTTTTCTTGATTTTTAGTTTAAAACCAAAATGATTCATGCAGTATGTGTTCTTCGGCATCTGACTTGATTTACTCTACACTGTGTTTATGAGATTTGTCTGCAATATTGTGTATAGCATGAGATCATCCTTTTTTGATGCTGTCTACTATTCCACATATTCATTTATTCATACAGCTATGGCTGGACACTTGGGTTGTTCTTTGTGGAGCTATTACAAACAGTGATGCATGAAATTCCTCTATATTTTTTTTATGGATTTTGCATTTCTCATGGATATTTTCCTAGGAGAGGAATTGATGAGTTGAAGGTTTATCTAAGTTTAACTTCAGTAGACTGAGCATGTATGTTCTTTAAAAAGCACCACAAGTGATTCTGAGGAACAACTAGGGCCAAGAACAGCCAATCTTTGCTAGGAGGCCTTATGGATAACTCAATTAGTGTTTACAGTGTTAGAGTATAAGAGACATTTTTAAACCTGATGAGAATGGAATATTTGACATGTCGTTAAAACTGGCCTTTGTCCTTCATCTTGTAAAGGACTTGGCTAACATTAGAGCTGTGAGGGTTAGGGTTGAGGGCTGTGAACCAAAGAAGCAAGAAGAGTAATTTGGTCTATATTTCACATGAAAAATGTTAATACCATGTGTTTGTAGTATCTTGTAAAATATTACAACCCAGAGGCTCTTCTATTAATAGAAGTACCCAGGCAAAAGGGCTTCCCTGGTGGTTCAGCGGTAAAGAATCTGCCTGCCAATGTAGGAGATTCAGGTTTGATCCCTGAGTTAGGAAGAGTCCCTGGAGAAGGAAATGGAAACCCACTCCAAGTATTCTTGCCTGGGAAACCTCATCGACAGAGGAGCCTGGTGAGTCCATGGGGTTGCAAAGAGTTGGACACAATTTAACAATGAATCAATAAAACAAAAAGGGAGCACCATTTCTTCTCCAGACTGCACTTCTGCTTTTACTCCGTCTCTGAAATCATAGAACCCTTCCCCCTCTGCCTAGGATACTTCCCAGGCCTCCCCTTCTTCCCCATCTCCTGTCTCCATGACCTCCTCTTCCAAGAAGTCTTCCTTGTCTCTCCTTTTGTCACATTTGACTGGGAGATCCTTGAAGGCAGGACCTTCATTTACCCACCCTGGTATAGCCATGAATTGTATATTTTCAATCAATGTTCAATCAGTACTGGAAGAGAACTATTCTCAACAGGTATAAAATGATCAGCTTCCTCATAAAATTTCAAAACATTCAGACATCTATCCTGTACATGTTTCCAAACAATCATTCTTTCAGAGTTTTTCGGGTCAATATAATGAGCATCTGAGACCAGGCCCACTGGCCAGAACATGTGTAAGGGACAAAGGTGGAGAGGACAAACCTTATAAAAGCTAGTTAGCTGATTAACCAATGAATTAATTATTAACATGATATACAAACAGAAAAGTCTTTTCTTGGGTTTTTTTGGAACCAGGATTTAGTTCCAGGACTGATGTGATGGGTGAAGCTAATTGGATTTTCTGTTCATTATTAACCCATCTGAGCCAACGTTGTCACAGAGGTGGGAATAGCAGAGATATTCTTCCTTTGGAAATAGTACCATTCCTAAATGGCTTAGAACAAGGGGTTGTTGAACAGGGTTGCTACATATAACTGTGTGCACTGCACAATTCCAGAGTATGAAAGTGAGCCCCTTGGAGTTGAAAGCCTCCTTAACATTATCTGTGAAACCAACACAGGGGGTTATGATGAAGATGAAAAAAGCTACCATGTCTGAAACAGAGAGCACAGTGCATGACAATGATTTACTGAACAGATTTTTCTTAAGAACCTGCACTTGGTGGGGACTCATAGGGAGTATGCAGACACTAATAAAGAAATAGACATATACTGACAAATTGCAGTAGATGCTCTGAAGGGAATAAACCCCAGAGAACAGTGGAATATAACTTAGAGTTGAATGGTAGGTGTGGCTAGGGAAGGCCTTTCTGGGGACTGATGTTTAGGCTGAGCACAGGGATGAGTCTGAGTCCCCTTAGCAGAGAGTGGAAGAAGGTGGCTTTCCCAGCAAACAGTACATACAGGAGTGTGGCTGCAACACAGACAGCAAAGGGGACACTGGTGTGGGCTGAGGTTGGAAGTTCTTAACCCACGCTATTTCCTTCTCCCTTTCCTTGTGTCCCTGGTTCTGTAACTCAGGCATCTGTTCCAGCCCCTGAACACTAGCTGGTGAGTGATGAGATCTGGTGAATGTTCTAAAATGTTGTGATTCAACTATTGTAAGAGGACCTATAAGTATAGGCGCAGTCCTTATGGAAATAGCTGATGAAGCTGATACTCAATTTGGGGGATCCCAGATCCCCTTTCTCCTACTTCTTTTTCCCTGTTAGTTCCTCCTTCAGTCATTTCTTGATGCACTGGTCTGGGCCCCAGTCCTCCCACTGTAACACACTGTGTGGATAATTCCTGGAAACATCCATGCTTCAGATCTCCTCCATGCTTCTTTTTTCTCATTCCTCATCAAATCTGGTCTATTCTATGTGCAGTTCCCTCTGGACCTGGCTAAATGCCTGACTAGCTCCTGTGATTATTTAAGTTTATGATGGCTTATTAGGTAGACCCTTACATGAGATTTGTAATTTTTCTATCTAAGTTGTTGCTTTCAATATCCTGATGAAAGCAAATACTCTTACGAACATTTCAAAGCTTAGTGAAAGAAAGAAATGGGTAAATTTGTGAATGGCTGATAATCCTTAAATCTCATTATAATAGCCTTATGGGGGTGGGTGCAATAGGCAGTAAGGAACTTGGATCCCAGAGGCTGGACTCAGGCCTTGACATAAATTAATTCAACACTCAGAATAGTTTTCTCTGCATGGGTATCTATGGCTTTCCCAGTCACACTGAAGGTTTTGAATGGTTAGGTGGAAAAAGAAGAGTTGAAAAGCCACGAGCATTGTGAATCCACCAACTGCTTTTAGACAGAGGTCAGATAGGAATTCCTCAGAGGGAATCATCACTGGACCTCATAGTCACCCCCTTTCAGGCTGGGGTTCTCCTGGCATTGACCACTGTCCCAAATTAGAAGCAGTGACTTAATTTTTTGTTGTCAATTAGTACATGATGGGAGAATTGGCTTTCTTTGCAAATATCAAATAGGCAATAAGAAAAGAAAAACGTCTGCCAAACTAGTTGACTTTCCTCATCTGTAAGGTGGGGAATACATAGTACTTTACCTCACAAAATTGTGAGAATGAACAAAAGTAATTAGGTTAAGAGTGTTGAGCCCATAGAATTTACCAAGAAAAGAATGTCATATCTCCTTGTCCAAAATCTTTAGGGCCAGATGTGTTTCAGAATTTTGATTCTGTCTGATTTTATAGGAAGGTTATGCAATGCATATGCTGTATATTGTGTAATACTCCCCACGGAGTTTAAGGAAACATATTAATATTTCTGTAATCAAACATAGAAACATTTCTTTAATCAAATGTATGCATAGCCCACCAAGTGGAATAAAGACTATAAATAGTTTTGCTTATAAATAAATAATTTTGTCAAATAAATTGTTAAGACTAAAGAAAAACTAAAACCTTAAGTTTTGCTGCTAAAAGAAAATGAAACTTCCTAGTTTGCAGTGGAAATATATATGATACTCTATAGACTGGAGTATACATTTACCTGATGCCATTAAAGATTCACTTACCTTGATCCTACTTAGGATCAAGGTATTCATGAGTCCATGAACAATAATCTTTGAAGTAACTTTTTTTTCTATGTATATACCCAAAGTTTAATCACTATGAAAACACCTGATTAGATTAGAAAAAGAAAATGCAGTTTCTTATTCAGAACACAAGATCTCAGTTTTGTCTGGGTGCTAGACCTCAATAAGAAAAATTTTTTAAGTTAAAAAATAGTTTTATATCATTATGTTTTGTCACTACAGTGGGCTGAATGTTTGTGTCCCCCCTGAAATTCTCATGTTGAAACTCTAATGCCAATGTGATGGTATTAGTAGGTGGGACCTTCTGGAGGCAATTAGTCACGATAGAGGAGCATTTATGAGCAGGGTTAGTGCACTTATAAGAGAGACTCCAGGAGGCTCTCTTGTCCTCCTGTCATCATGTGAGGGCACAAGAAGTTGGCAATCTGTAACCTGGAAGAGCTTGACCATGTTGGCATGCTGATATTCAACTTCCAGCCTCTGGAACTGTGAGAAATAAACCTGTGTTGTTTATAAGCCACCCAGCCTGGGTACTTTGTTATAGCAGCCAATCTGACTATGACAGTCACCAAAGGGTTTGCACCAAACTCGTGAAAAAAAGCACTTTTGTTTTTAGAACATAATGGACTGCAAATAAGAGATTTTTATTATTTCACTTCTGTAGCTCAACTAATAAGATTATTCTTTCCCCCACTCCTCACTAGCGAGTCAAGCATCCCCTTCTTTATTTCTTTTGATTATACTTTGAAGTGCAGAAACTGATCATTTCTGATATGTTAACTGAGGACCTGAGAACAGATATGTAGATATAAGAGAGTAGATTGTTCTATATTATTCTATGACAAAACCTAGAACCTCAAAGAAGATTTTAGCTCAATGGAAGAGGACATTTGAGGATAGCTCAATGACTGCTGTGAGTGGCTGAGCTCCCTGCCATTGGAAGCATCCAAGCAGAGATGGCAGCATAACCATCATGGATGCAGTAAGTGAATTCCTGCAATGGGCTGGGAGTTAAGACATGACCGTCAAGGTCCCTTCTGATATAATTCTATATCCCTATAACTCTATGTATTTATTAAGGGATTTAGTCACAATCATTGGAAATTTCATTTCTATTATGCTAGGATTTAAGAAGAATCGGGAAATTATTATTTCCATCTGATCTGGGCTATAAGCAAGCTGGCAGATATCTAAGGCAGTCTTGCTAAAATGTTCTCTGTGGGATGATATGAGTTCTATGATCCAGGACTTCCCTGGTGGCACAATGGATAAGAATCTGCCTGTCAATGCAAGGGATACAGGTTCTATCCTGGTCCAGGAGGATTCCACACACCATGGAACAGCTAAGCCCATGCACCACAACTCTGCTGCAACTACTGAAACTCAAGCACCCTAGAGCCTGTGATCTACAACAAGAGAAGCCACCACAATGAGAAGCCCGCACACTACAACAGAGAGTAGCTCCTGCTTGCCACAACCAGAGAAAGCCCACTCAAAAGCAACAAAGACCCAGCACAGACATAAATAAATAATTTTTTAAAAAGTTATATGATCCAATAAGTGTGGTTAGACACTTTGGTTAGATATTGCTGGGTTAGATGATATTAATATATCTTTTCCAAAGGACTTATTATTGCCTTCAAAATGCTAATATATACCATAAATCTCCAAGAGGAAAAGGTAAAAGGCTGAGTTTCTCAAACTTATTTATCCACACATTTCAATTTAGGATGTATCTGGCAAGGTTTGTCTTCCAGGGAATGCGCTTTGGATAAGCAAGTCTAAACATGTCATGCCCTGGCAGTATAGATTAAGATGTAAAGATCTGTCATATCCCGGTTGCAATGCAACGTATGGGGAGGACAGTGATGACTGAGGCCTATTCCTACACTAAAACTCAAGGAGACTGAATCTGCCATGTTGGCCAAATTAAGTGTTTATTAAGCACTTATATTTTCACATTCACTTCTTTTGAATTCTTTTTCCTTCCTACTTTTAAATATTATGAGAAGTTGTTTGCTAAAGAGCTACCCAAGGTATAGAGGCAGGAGACCAGAGGACAGCCATTGCAGCCCCTGAGTTTGGAGACTTCTCCTAGGCCCATGAACCCACCTGCTATTTGCTCACCCTAATCCCTCTATACTTTGCCAACAAAGGTCCATCTAGTCAAGGTTATGGTTTTTCCAGTGGTCATGTATGGATGTGAGAGTTGGACTGTGAAGAAAGCTGAGCGCCGAAAAATTGATGCTTTTGAACTGTGGTGTTGGAGAAGACTCTTGAGAGTACCTTGGACTGCAAGGAGATCCAACCAGTCCATCCTACAGGAGATCAGTCCTGGGTGTTCATTGAAAGGACTGATGATGAAGCTGAAACTCCAATACTTTAGCCACTTCATTCGAAGAGTTGACTCATTGGAAAAGACCCTGATGCTGGGAGGGATTGGGGGCAGGAGGAGAAGGGGACAGCAGAGGATGAGATGGCTGGATGGCATCACTGACTCAATGGACATGAGTTTGAGCAGACTCCGGGAGTTGGTGATGGACAGGGAGGCCTGGCGTGCTGCGACTCATGGGGTCGCAAAGAGTCGGACACGACTGAGCGACTGAACTGAACTGAACTGAATCCCTCTATACAGCTTCATTATTTGTCATCTCTGGGTACAAATGAGTCAGTTGGAGATCTTGCTCAGATTCTGAGTGGTGGATGAAAGCATTCAGGGCTTCGGTGCAGCCAAAGGTGCCAAGTACTCAAGCCATTTATTATCAGCATGATGAACGCCAACAATAGGTTTATACTGTCAGATTATACACTTAATTTAATTAATAAAAAAATTAAGATCGTCACCATTAACCTGCATTGGCTCAGAATGCCACAGGGGTGATTAGTTAGAACGGCACTGAAGGTTTTATAGTCCACTCTAGTAAGAATTACTTTGGTACCAATTAGGATTTTCCATAATATCACCCTGTGTAATACCCCTATTACAGTGCACATTTTCTACAAGTGATTGAGCTCAACACAGCACAAATGCTATATCACAGGACTTTCCCTCAGCACATGCATGGGAACTCCCACAAATGTGAATACGCTCACTAAGTGAAGAGGAGACCCTGATTTTTTTATATCACACAAACCCATTTCAAGGGTAATGATTCTTTGTCACAGTCTCTCAGAGCAATGGAAAATTAGACTCATATATGACTATGAGGCTTAGGCAGATAAAGGCTCTCCCTCGAACATCTCAGATCTAAAATGTTCCATATTCCATATGAGAATTTTTATTTTTTCAAGACTCTTTGACTTTGAACAGCTTACTTCTAGAGTTAAAGAAAAGCAAAGCATTCAGACAATTTTTAATAACTTTTAAAAAACAGTATATGATAATTCTGGTTCATTGAAGAGAAACAAAGTAGGAAAACACAGATTTAAAAAAAAAAAAGAAGAGTATGTGGAGTTCCCTGGTGGTTCAGTGGTTTGGACTCAGCACTTTCACTGCCATAGCCCAGGGCTTAATCCCTAGTTGGAGGAACTAAGATCTCCCAAGCCAAGTGGCCAAAAAAGAGAAACTGTAAAAATAAATCACATATGATATTATCACCCTGAAAAATCCACTTTTATATACCTTTTCAGAATTTTTCTAAGCAAATAAAATTTTATATTTTGCATATAAATGAGGCCATATTATATATGCAGATTCATTCAACAACAATCAACATCTTGTCAGGTCAATAACTATTTTTAATTTTTTAAAACAGTTTTATTATAGGTTTACCTGTACGTGCTCAACTAATCACTTATTGTGGATTTCCAATTTTTAACATTATAAACATTAACTGCAGCAAACACCTTATTGGAAAAACCTTTGGGCACATTTTATATTAGGTCTACAGAACATATTCCTAGAAGTGGAATTGCTGTGTCAAAAGTTAGGTAGATTTTAAGGCTTCTGACAGCCCTTGCCAAATCACCTTCCAAAAACATTATACCTGTATTTGTTCCCATCAGTATTCTCACCAAAAATAGGCTAAAGAATTGTTCCTTTTTGTCTTTGCTGATTAGATAGATGAAAATAGTATTGTATCAAAGAAACCTTCATAATCTGGATCAGAACGATGGGTGTGATTTGAGTTGGTAAAAAGTAGGGAGGGTCAGGGATAGGGCATAAGTTAGTAAATATTCAAATATCACCAGGCCCCAATTATTCAGCAACATTTATTGAGCCCTCAGGCTCTGCCCAAGGGAGTTTCAGTTTAGGGGAGGGAACGGAGTTTAGGAGAGGGTAGCCCAGAGGTGAGGGATGCCAACAGAGAATATAATAGACACTATGATACAACATGGAAGCGTGCAATTGGAGAAGTGTGCAGGATGTTAGGAGAGGATCTGCAGGCAGGGAAGGCTTCCCAGAGGAGGCAGCCCTGCACTGAGACCTGAGGGAGGAAGTGGCCTCTGGGTGGTGGGAAAGGTTGAGGGCGAAGTGAGCCTGGCTTAGCAAAGGACTTGAAGGAGGTCAAGGCAACCCACTCCAGGATTCTTGCCTGGAGAATCCCATGGACAGAGGAGCCTGGAGGGCTAGAGTTCATAGAGCTGCAAAGAGCCGGACACGACCGAAGCAACTCAGCACCAGGAGAGGACGAGATGACCTCTCTTCTTTCTACACATTTGTTCTGACGGCACGCTCTGTGTTCGTCCGTGTTCGAGGTGGAGACACGCAGACAAATGAAAGCTAGGTTTCGGTCCTCACAGGAATTTCAGTTCTAACACGGGGATTGGGTGGCGCCAGCCCGTGTAGAACCCACTGATTTCAGAGGAGAGGAACCTCGTTTGCCCTGTTCCGTCCCCACGTGCCCGGCACGGGGGCGGGGGGCGAGGAAATCTGGGAAGCCGGCAGAGATAAGGAAAAAATAAGGGGTAACCCTGATAAGAGGCGAAACGGGGGGAATGAGTGAGAGATGAGTTGCCAGGTAAAGAGGGAAGCAGAGAAAAGAAGAGCAGGCCGAAGAGGAGAGGGAAAGAAAAGAGGAATAAGGGGGCGGCTCCTCTGGGGGAGCTGCGAACCCCGCCCCAATTCCTGGGGCGCTAAACCCTTGGTGCCTCTCCCTCACCTAGGCCGGCTGCCCCCTGCGTCTGTCTCCCATCCCTCGCCAGCCAATGAGATTAGATGGGGAGGAGAGAGGGCCATCCCCAGACGGCAGAGAGGGCCATTTTCCTTGCTCAAATATTTACGTGTGCAGAGAGCAGCTGCAGCCAGGTGGCCGAGCTGACAGCCAGGCTCTTCTGTTTCAGAGGACTTCCTCATCTTTGGTTCTGTGGCCTAACCAAATTGGGCTGCTCATTTCTTAAAAGCATACCTGCTCCTCCCCCAAATGTTTTCCCTTTCACTGCTTCTCAAAAATAAATGATACAAACCTATATCTTTCAGCCAGTCACATTTCCTGGCCTTGGCACATCTGGCTGTGAGGGTCACATCTGCTTAAGTCTCTTCCATAGCCTTAGATGAGACAGCTGGTGTCAGACTCTACCTGGCGTGACAACTTAGAAGAGATGAGACTAGAAATTTGGCAGGAATGTGTGTGTGTTGTGGAGGTGGGGGTGGGGGGTGGGGAGGGGGAGTCATCCTGTGCTTTTTTTTTTTTCTTTTTGGTCAGTACAACTTTACAAATACTTTCACATTTTGCTCCATAAAAAATTCAGGACGGATGTTCATTCCCTAAATGTCTTGACTAATTGGATGGAATTTCCAGCAAGTGTCAACTATTTAGGATAAAAAAATATCTCCTGACTTCAGCAGTATAACCCCCAAACTCTCATTAGTTACTCCACTTTATTTAAATATATATTTTTTTCTTCAATGTTTTAGGTGATGGAGAAGATTAAAAATGATCCCATAACAGTCACTATAGTATTTTACATTCACTGACCTTTTGTGTAATTTGATATGTTCCTTTAGGAAGTCAGCTCTGGCTGTGTTAGGTGAAAGCTTGATTTATAAACATTGTGCAGGGGTATGTGGGGAGGAAGTAGGGAGGAGTGTGTGTTTTCTTCCCATCCTGAGCTTTTACCTTTTGCATCCATTCACATCTTTTAGCAGTCCATGAATATATTTTTATTCTTCTTCCCTAAATTTCGCCACATTTTCTTTATCAATGCTCAGTTTGAGAACTAAGGGCAGAACTGAGATAGGAGGCCTTAGGGCTGAGTTGAAAAAAGGTATATTTATTGGAAAAGGCTCCAGATTATAACTGAGGGCAGAGACAAGGGTGTGATTGGAAAAATAGAGCATCAAATCCAAAGAGAAATTTTCAACCAAACAGAACCCATTCTGAAATGGTCCTGAGAGTGCCTAGAACATGGCATAGATAAGACCCCAAATTTGCCATAGGAAGTTTGACTTCCATTGACTGGTACATATTATGTGCCTCCAACTCTCATTATTCATTCAACCAATAAACTGTTCACTGGTGAGAATTACCTGGTTGTCCTCTCTGAAGTATCTTTCTCAAATTATAATGATAATATTCACCCAAATAGCTCTAAATTATCAGTTAGCTGCCATTGGCACATTGTCACAAAATTTACAATGTATTTCAAGTTCATTATCTCATTTAATTCTCACAGCAAGTTCTATGAGGTGCTTGCAAATAATGTAATAGAACTTAATTACATTTGAATTCCCCACTTGGATTGAAAATACACTCAAAGCATTACATCTAGACTCATCATAAAAAACTACAGAACCAAAAACGTTTTTTTTTCTTAAAAAAAAAAAAAAGCCTAAAATTTACTAGAGAGAAGAGGCTGATTACCTTCCAGACGATGACAGCTCAGCTGATAACGGATTTCTCTATGGTAACACAATGGAATAATACCTTCAAAGTACTGAAGTGGGGTAAAGAAAGGTGGAGCTAGAATCTTATACATAGCTAAACCATCATCCAAAAATGAGTATGAAGTAAAAACATTTTAGTCATGATAGTCTAAAAATGTTTGCCATCTATAGACCTCCTGAAAAGTAAATCCAAAAAAAGTAGGAAGCAAGAAACAGCAGGGAATAGACAAATTGGACATTTAATTAATTTACTTTTCAGAAGTCTAAACTATTATATTCAAGGGAAATAAAATCTCTACCAAATAATAAAGGATAAAGAAAATGAGGGAGGTTCAGTAGGTCGTTAAAGTTTTGAAATCCTTGTCAGGAGAACAACCCTGAATAACTGTACTTTCTACTTAAGATATATATAGTTTTGTACGCACGTTAACAAAGAAAGTTTCGGTTGTATCAACTTTTATTTACTTAAAAAATATCTCAAGAAAATATGATTAACTTTTAAAATTTGTTCAGTCTGGGTGGTAGGCATGTGAGTTATCTGTAGTTTTCTCTATGCTTTACATAATTAAAAAAAGTTAAAATTCCCTCTCTGTTTGTCAATCTAAAACAAAAATAAAATAGATCCTCTTTCAGGAAAAAAACATCCCACTGGAAAATTTTAATTTAAGGAGATAATCCTATGAATACCTAAATGTGTAAATATAAGCATGTTTTCTTTTCAAAATGTATGATACTGAGAATTAGAAGCAAGCTCCTGGAAGGCAGAAGTTTTTTTTTCTACTTTATGCTGTGTCTCCCCAAAAACTAACACAGAACTTATTAAGCCCTCAATAAATATACACTGAAAGAATAAGTAAAGAAATGCGCTAAACAGCAGGCAAGTGGTAGAGAGGTATGCTTTTAGAAAAATTTTCACCAAAACTATTTAAAATGTCTATTCTGACCAAGCTTTGATTTGTATTTTGATATAAGTACAAATATTTTGATTTGTCTTTTTACCCAACTGTGCCAGAATAAAGCCACTTCTGTGATCTTCCCTTGGCTGCAAATTCTTCTTTCTCCTAAATAGGTCTCAGTCCCACCAAAGAGGATGAGCAGACCTTCACTGGCAGCTTAACATTTTTAGCCTTCCTCATACAAGGGTTCCCTTCACCATCTCAGCTGAGTTCCCTCCCCATTTCTGGCTGCCTCCTACGTAAACTATGCCAAACTGTATTTCCCTTCCTTGTCATCCAACACTGCTCCTCCTCTACTTAGTACTTTGGTGAGTAATAATCCGAATAAGAATTAACAGTCTTTTTGAACACCCACAGTGTGCTGGTTATGACTCATATTATCCCATTTAATCCACAAAGAATCTTTGGATGTAGATATTAGTGTTACTCCCATTTTACAGATGTGGAGACTGAGGCAGGGATCAGGAACTTGCCCAAGGTTAGACAGAGAGCAGGTGAACCTGACCCCAGAATCCCAGGCTCCTGACCAGTACAGTAGCATATTCCACCCAAGAGCTAAAGGAAGGAAGAGAGGAAGGGGGAGAATTGGTGTTGAAAGCACCCAGGAGCCTCTTTCCCCACTTCCAGTGCTTCCCTGTTGACTCAGACTATAAAGAATCTGTCTGAAATGCAGGAGACCCAGGTTCAATTCCTGGGTCAGGAAGATCCCCTGGGGAATGGAATGGCAACCCACTCCAGTATTCTTGCCTGGAGAATTCCATGGACAGAGGAGTCTGGCAGTCCGTGGGGCTGCAAAGAATCAGACACACTTCTAATACCAAAACCTGTCAATTTTTTCTCCTCCCAAGAACTAACATTTTTAAAGTACTTGAGTTTGTGTCAAAAACCATTCTGAAGGCTTCAAACATCATATGAGGTGGAGTTGACATTAACATCCTCACATGTGGAGAAACTGAGGCACAAGAAGGGATGTATTGTCCACAAGCCTGGTGAGCAGCAGATTCAAACCCAGGTAACCTGGCTGTAGAGCCACGTTCTTCATTGTTACTCTGGACCACTTCTGGGCAGAGCCCCCTCTGGTCCCTCCTCGCAATCCCCAGGCTGTACTTGACTTGAGCTCTCTCAGTTCATTTCAGTTCAGTTCAGTCGCTCAGTCGTGACCGACTCTTTGTGACCCCACGAATCACAGGACGCCAGGCCTCCCTGTCTATCACAAACTCCCGGAGTTTACTCAAACTCATGCCCATTGAGTCGGTGATGCCATCCAGCCATCTCATCCTCTGCTGTCCCCTTTTCCTCCCGCCCCCAATCCCTCCCAGCATCAGGGTCTTTTCCAATGAGTCAACTCTTTGCATGAAGTGGCCAAAGTATTGGAGTTTCAGCTTCAGCATCAGTCCTTCCAATGAACAGCCAGGACTGATCTCCTTTAGGACAGACTGGTTGGATCTCCTTGCAGTCCAAGGGACTCTCAAGAGTCTTCTCCAACACCACAGTTCAAAAGCATCAATTTTTCGGTGCTCAGCTTTCTTTATGGTGCAACTCTCACATCCATACATGACTACTGGAAAAAACATAGCCTTGACCAGATGGACCTTTGTTGGCAAAGTAATGTCTCTGCTTTTTAATATGCTATCTAGGTTGGTCGTAACTTTCCTTCCAAGGAGTCTTTTAATTTCATGGCTGCAGTCACCATCTGCAGTGATTTTGGATCCCAAAAAAATAAAGTCTGACACTGTTTCCACTGTTTCCCCATCTATTTCCCATGAGGTGATGGGACCAGATGCCATGATCTTAGTTTTCTGAATGTTGAGCTTTAAGCCAACTTTTCCACTCTCCTCTTTCACTTTCATCAAGAGGCTTTTTAGTTCCTCTTCACTTTCTGCCATAAGGGTGGTGTCATCTGCATATCTGAGGTTATTGATATTTCTCCCGGCAATCTTGAGCTCTTTAGCCTCTCTTAACTCAACTACCACAACCACCTCCGGTTTCTATTTCCCAGTTCTTCCCTCCCCTCGCCCTAATTTTACCCTCCATACTGCCACCAGGATGGCCTTTTGGAAACAAAACTCTGACTGTTTTTTTTTTTCAGCTGGAAGAAACCGGAGATGCTTTTTCAGCACCTGCAGAGTAAATTCAGGCTCCTTAGCACAGCATCCCAGGCTCTCCCCAGGCTGGCTTGACCTCCGTGGCCGCACCACCCACCTGCCCCAAGGAGCCTTGCAGCATTCCTGGGACACCCACATCCTTTCCCATCCTCTGCGTCTTTGCAGACACAGCTGCTTCTGGTCAGAACACACTTGCCTGTCTTCTCTGGCTGGGGGACATCACATCTGCCCTCTGCCATCTCCCCGGCCCTCCTGTGCAGGGGACATCACATCTGCCCTCTGCCATCCCCCCGCCCTCCTGTGCACCTCCCCCCATCAACCACAGCAATCCTTAGGGTCATCTACCGTGACTCATGGGGCTTCCCTGGGGGCTCAGTTGGTGAAGAATCTGCCTGCGATGTAGGAGACTGCCTACAATGCAGGAGACCTGGGTTCAATCCCTGGGTCTGATCCCTGGGTCAGGAAGATCCCATGGAGAAGGAAATGGCAACCCACTCTAATATTCTTGTTTGGAGAATTCCGTGGACGGAGGAGCCTGCCAGGCTACAGTCCATGGGATGACAAGAGTCAGACGTGACTTAGCCACTAAACCACCGCCACCGCAGTGACTCACACGTCATGAGAACCTCTCTGGGCACAGAAAAGTCAGGAGCTTCCTGACACATCCAACTCAGTGTGGCTGGAGCTGCTTCTGTCTTGCCCACACACAGAGAGCTGCAGACCTGGGGCCTTCCAACCAGCTGGTCTGCCGCGGTTCAGTATGGTTCAGGATGGTGGGTCCTCAGTGCCCGACCTGGGTGTCCAGCACAAACTGCTAGACTAGTCAATGAACGCACGGTTAACTTGTAAAATGGGTGTAGCCTGCCCATTTAGATGTGCGGTGAGCCTCTGAGTGCAATCACTGTCTAGTCCAAGGTTTGAGCTGAGGTCGGGGAGGCGGGCAGAAGGAAGGACGTGACCACAGAGAGCACATCCACAGCAATGCCTGAGGAGACTCTGGAGAAGAGAGGTCAGAATTGACATCCTTCCATCCCTCTTCAGGGACAGGTATCATGATGAAGGGGGCAGTGGGTAAATAATCCACCTGCCTGTGCAGGAGACACACGAGACTAGGGCTCGATCCCTGGGTCAGGAAGATCCCGTCGATAAGGAAATGGCAACCCACTCCTGTATTCTTGCCTGGAGAATCCCATGGTCAGAGGAGCCTGGTGGGCTAGAGCCCATGGGGTCGCCAAAGAGTCAGATACGACTAAGTGGATAAGCACGTCATGATGAGACAACAATGAGATAAAGACCCAGGAACCTTGGAGAAAACAAAGGGGGATTTCTGCTCTTCCAGTTTTAAATACTGACTTTCAGTTCAATCCTGTGAGGCAGGCAGGGCAGACTTTACTATCCGCATTTTACGGAGGAGGAAACCGAGGTTCAGAGAAATGACGTGATTTGAAAAGTTATGACATGAGTGGGTGACAGAATTCAGACTGTAATGTCGGTTTTCTGTTTCTAGGTCACAGCTTACTCCTCTGTCCTGGGCACCACCAGCCCATACGATGCATTGTGTGAATTTGGAAGCTGTGGGAGCAGAAGGTTCTCCCTCTGGCTGACTTCGCAAGCAGGACACCATCTGGACTGCTGCCCTCTTATCCCCCATGGCACATTCTATGCAATCTAGGGGTGGCATTCACTCTTGGGTCCTGTTACTCTTCCTCTATCTGACCCCCCCATCACCTTCAGACTATATCCAGTGAGCAACTCTGGCTGGAGGGATGCCAGGCTGGACAGTTAGAAGCTGGCAGTCTGTGGTTAGAAGCCATACTTCCCAGGGTTGACCTCTCAGGATGGCATCTATTACCCAGAACCTGCCTGAACTGCTCCCCCAAAACTCTGTCCTCATGAAGCCCCCAATCTATTTAACATCCCCCCTGTCACCAGTGTCTTCTCTGACATTGGACAGTAAAGGACATGGTGTGATGTAGCGCTTCACAAAGTGTGCGTGCTCCATAAATATTAAATGATGACAGGATATTTTTTTCAAAAACGTGAAGGTTCCCCCTCTCAGAACTCCTCTCTGTTGTACATCTTTGCCAAGAGTGGGTTAAGATGGTCCGTCTTTCAGCAAGAATCAGGGTTTGGAGATTAGTGAAGTGAGAACTGGTCAGGTTTAATGGCACAGATAATATTTTATTTTTATTTCAATTTTAATACACTATCAACATGCAATGAAGTAAGATATACGGCAACACTTGAGGAAGGAACTGCCCTCCAACTTATCTTCAGTTACCAATTTGGGACCCGTTTCTCAAGTTATTTTTCTGCCAGTCTTGAGAATCTTGGAAAATTTTGGCTTCATCAAAATGATATATTGGGAAGGGTAAAGGTCACCTTAAACTTTGCACAAGAAATCAGAGTAGTGTTTGACCATGACACTTGGAAATTTTTTTTCCCCAAAAGATATAAAGAAGCCAGAAAAAGAGGAAAACTTCTTTCTTCTGAACAATGAACTTTCTTCATTCTTTGATGACATCCAAGATATTTATTTTGACCCCAGATACCATTAGATGTGGGGCTTCCCTGGTAGCCCAGCTGGTAAAGAATCTCCCTGCAATGCAGGAGACCCCAGTTTGATTCCTGGGTCAGGAAGAGCCCCTGGAGAAGGGCTAGGTTACCCACTCCTGTGTTCTTGGTCTTCCCTAGTGGCTCAGATGGTAAATAATCTGCCTGTAATGTGGGAGATCTGGGTTCGATCCCTGGGTTGGGAAGATCCCCTGAAGGAGGGCATGGCAACCCACTCCAGTATTCTTGCCTGGAGAATCCCCATGGACAGAGGAGCCTGGTGGGCTACAGTCCATGGGGTCACAAAGAGTGACTAAGCACAGCACAGCACCATTAGATGTACAGATGGCTTAGTAAGCTAGGAAACTGAGCTAGCTGTGAAGACTCTCAGGATTGTAATTCTTTATTTATGTCTGCGGTTCCATTAGATTGGACATCCTTTAAGTCAGGGACCATATCTGATTCACCTTAGTGTTTTATCACCCAGCACATTGCCTGGCACACAGAAGGTACCCATTATAAGCTTGATAAATAACAATAATAATAACAATAGTTAACATGTGTGGAATATTTCCAATGGGCTAGATGCCTTTGAATATTTTATGTGTAGCATTTTACATTGAATATTCTGTATAACTTCATGGGGCGGTGTTATGGGTTGACTTGTGCTCTCTCCAAAGTCATTCGTTGAAGTCCTAACCAAAATGTGACTTTCTTGGGAAACAAGGCAATGCAGATGTATCTCTGTGTGTGTGTTAGTCCCTCAGTTGTGTCCGTCTCTCTGTGACCCCATGAACGGTAGCCTACCAGGCTCCTCTGTCCATGAAATTCTCCAGACAAGAATGTTGCAGTGGGTTGCCATTCCCTTCTCCAGGGGATCTTCCTGACCCAGGGATCAAACTCGGGTCTCCTGCATTGCAGGCAGATTCTTTACCATCTGAGACCCCAGGGAAGCCCACCACAGATATAGTTATGTAAAATTAGGTCATATTGGAGTAGACTCCTAATCTAGTATGTCTGGTGTCCTTATTAAAAAGGGAAATTTGGACATAGACTTTCACAAGGAGAACATCATGTGAAGACGAAGGCAGAGATCTGGATGATGCACACTCTGAGAAAGTAGCAGGAGAAATAGGAGAAGTCAAATGATTCCCTGTTCCTAGGAATACTTTCTCCCCCATAAATTACCTGCTATAGTAAATGCTGGGGGGCCCTGTCTAGATCCCCCTTTTTCCCCACTGCTAAGTCCATCTCCAGGAATTGCCTCCACCCAAGAGAGCCACCGACTCTCCACCAACTCATTGGACATGAGTTTGAGCAAACTCGGGAGATGGTAAAGGGCAGGGAAGTCTGGGGTGCTGCAGTGCATGGGGTCGCAGAGTCGGACACGACTGAGCGACTGAACTGAACTGAAGAGAGCCACTCCTCCTGGCAATGCTCCCCCTGGTGGTTACTGGGCGTAAAGGCCCAGTCCCCTTGCCTGAAGAGGGGACAACTCGGGCCACCCCAGCTGCAAAGCTCTCACAGCATGGACTGCGGCTTTTATCTTCTCCTCTTCCCAGTCCTGCTTCCCTCACTCCCCCAAAGGTTGCAGCAGCCTTTACTCCATCCCAGTCAAGCCTAATTTCCATTTGGGGACCCATCCGGTCCAGAGATGCCTGATCTGTGTTCCCTACCCCTGTTAACACGCCAAAGGCTGAGCTTGTAACTGACACAGGTCCAGTCAGCTTGTTATGGTTCTGATGGCCTCAAGGGAGGTTTACTGTAGGCACATGACCTAAACCATTCCAACCGGAGTGAGTGTCAGAACTTTTGCTTGGAATCCTGGAACAATGGAGGATTCTCTATCACTTGCTGTGAAGGAGGAAGCACCTGTCTTAGGAGGTTTGATAGCCATCTTGTAACCACAGGCCTTTGGATGAAGTGGGTACCTTGGAAGGCAGAGCTGAGAAAGAAGGCAATCTTGTCCCTAGTGATGCCATTGACTCTCTGGATCAATACAGTTGGGTATACTTCAAAATGGGCTTCCCCGATGGCTCAGTGGGTAAAGAATCTACCTGCAGTTCAGGAGACACAGGAGACGTGGGTTCAATCCCTGGGTTGGGAAGATTCCCCTGGAGAAAGAAACACCAATCCACTCCAGTATTCTTACCTGAAAAATCCCATGAACAGAGGAGCCTAGCGGGCTATAGTCCAAAGGGTTGCAAAGAGTTGGACACAACAGAGAGACTAAGCACAAGCACATGCTCCAATATAAAATAAAAAGTTTGTGAAGAACATCCTGTCTATAGACTTGAATCTCATATGACTAAATAAACTCTCATAACTCTTCAAGCAAATTAAAGTTGGGTTTCGCATTACTTACAACACAAAGACTTCTAAAACACCTGCATTATTTTCATAATCAGAAGTGAACACCTAAAAGTATATTAAAAATACTTCTTCCACAGGACTGAGGTCAAACCCCTCCTCCTCCAAGAGTGATCACAGACAGCGAGGGCTCAGGGTGACTTTCCCATCACTGAATGGCTCTCCTCCTCATTCCCTAGATGCCCATCTGAGACTAGGTGAACTCATGCCTTAGATTGCTCTGTCCCAGCCGTATATATTTTGTCTTCCTAGTGAGTCAGAAAATGGCTCTAGAGTAGGGGGTCATGTCTTGTCATGCCATCATAAATCTCATAATGCCATTTTTCAGATCCCACAGGGTCATTTTTCTCGTATTTATGAAAAACCTCAATTTCAACTTTAATATTATTTCCAAAAGAGGTTAAACAAATAGATATACCTTGTACATTAGACATGTTAATGTTTACTTGTCAGTAAACACATTACTTTGCTGGTAATATGACTGAAACTTATAATTTCCCTTATCCTAAGTAGATGTACCTTGGATATCCTCTGAGATATCCTTGGTACCAAGCACAGTGCCAAAGATGTCTTTTATAGCATCATTTATTCTCAGAGTTTGAACGAGCCTCAGTGGTCATCTCATGCAATCTTTTGGAAATTCCCATAAGGCAAGGGAATTTCCAGGCAGTATAGCTGATTGGTGGCAGAGCCAGACCTTGAACTCAGGTCTTTTAGGTATCTAATAAAATACCCATTTGATTGAATAAAACCATACGTACAGAATTAGCTACAGAGCGCTGTGCAAATTCACCTTCTAAGGTGCCCCATAAATGCTTCGATAAGAGTTTTACAGCAGGTTCAAAGTTGTTAACTCATTTTTCAACTTCTCCAAGGCCCCATATGATATAGAGCGCCAGGCTGATGGAGGAAGGGATTTTTCTCCACCAGTCAGTCAGGTGGCTTGTTTCAGCCCCCGGAGTAGCTGTTAATCAGGTTTCAATAGACTTCAGCGTTTCACTCAGAACCTGTTGGCAATCCTAAAACTCTACCAATCCTGTCATCTCTGCAAAATGAGCTCCGGCTCTGGCCCCATCCGTTTTCAGTTTTATTGAGGGGTCCCTTCAGAACGGTTCCTACTGCAGCATTAATACGAACCTCAGCAGGGACCCCTTCTTTACCCCGAGCCGCTCTCTCAGGGTACAAGATGATGTGCTCCTACTCTCAGAGATTTAATAGCATCAGGGCAAGTTTGTAATGCGCTCTTCATCCCAGTGCCAGGCCAGTTCTTCCCATGCACAGAGTGGGGGCTGTTAGGAGCTAGCAATACACTTCTCCAGGGCTGTCAGACTCTATCCAATTTTTTTCCTTATAGCTTTGCTGAGAATTCTCCTGCTCCTGTTTCTCAATTTTTATCAGACCTGTTGAATCCCTCCTATGACACTTCTGCATCTTCTATTTAAACCTCCTTCCCCAGGCAGGTCTAACACAAATATTATCTAATATGCTGAGCAACTACTTTGTGACTGACTTGGAGCTAAGCAGATTACCTCATTCAAACTTGCGATCAGTTTATTATCAGGTATTGTAATCCCTCCTTCTCAGCTGAGGAATCTAAGACTTCAGAGAGCTTAAACAACTGGTACAAAATGGTATTGGGATTGTTGAACCCAGGCAGTTCAATTTCAGGGTCAGGACATTTTACGTGTGTGCTCAGTCACTCACGTCCAACATTTTGCGACCCCATGGACTGTAGCCCAGCAGGCTCTTCTGTCTGTGGGGTTATCTAGGCAAGAGTACTGGAGTGGGTTGCCGTTTCCTCCTCAAAGGGAGCTTCCCAATCCAGGGATAGAACCCGAGTCAGCTGTGTCTCCTGTGTTGGCAGGCAGATTCTTTACCACTGAGCCATCTGGGAAGGCCCCAGCACTCTTTACAACTGTACTATATTATTTCTAGGTTTATGAAATTGATTCCTTTGGAATCTGCTCACATCACATCCACCCATACGCACATGACCACAACCCTACCTCAATAACAGGTTATCTGTTAGGCACTATAGTCATAGTGTTGAGGAACTATGGCTCTCTTTGTAAGATATAAAAAATTACTGTTCTCAACATTAAAAGAACACTGCAAAAGAGTGACACGAGGGATCATTGTGATGTTGGAACTGTTGGAATGTACACAGGTGATAAAATTGTTTAGAATTTAATACACACACACTGAGCACATGTATAATGGGAAATCTGAATATGACTGTGGCTGGTATGTTAACACTGGGGGAAACTGGGCAAAGTGTCCAAGAAATTCCCATTGTAGTCTTTATTAAGACTGCACATGAATCTACAATTTTAAAAAATGAGAAGGAGTTCCCTGGCAATCCAGTGGTTAGAACTCAGCTCTCACTTCCAGGAGCCTGGGTTCAACCCCTTGTCAAGGAACTAAAATCCTGCAAACCACGAAGTTCAGCCAAAAACAAGCAACAGCAACAAAACTGAAAGAAGAAAAATAAGGAGAAAAGGAACGTTGTAAAATAAAAATTAGTATATGCTTAAATATTTATAAAATGTAACATTATGTCAATTGACTCAGTGTAATGAATCAATTATTTTTCATTTTTATATGCAAGTTTAAATCACAAAGAAAATAAATAATTCTTAGCAAACAATATTATAAAAGTCCTCTTAAATTTTGCATGGAAAATAAAAATTGCATGTGATTTTGGATGTGAGTGCTTTGCAATGTGTTTGGTATGATGTGGGTGAAGCCTTCAAAACTGAGTGTCTAAGGCCTATAAAGTTCTTGAAATGACCCTGTTTGCAAACTGGACCTCTTATCCTGCCTTCAGTGAAGTATGTGCCCTTGAAATGGACTCAGAACTTACCATCTCTAAAAATGGAACCTTCCTACAATATTGGTGGGAATGTAAATTGGTGCAGCCACTATAGAAAACAGTATGGAGGTTCTTCAGAAAACTAAAAAAAAAATGCCGTGTGACCCAGCAATCCCACTCCTGGGCATGAAAGTGAAAGTGAAGTTGCTCAGTTGTGTCCGACTCTTTGCGACCCCATGGACTGTAGCCTACCAGGCTCCTCCATCCATGGGATTTTCCAGGCAAAAATACTGGAGTGGGTTGCCACTTCCTTCTCCAGGGGGTCTTTCCGACCCCAGGGATCCATCCTGGGTCTCCTGCATTATAAGCAGACGCTTTACCATCTGAGCCACCAGGGAAGTCCTGGGCGTATATCCAGATAAAACTATAATCCAAACAAACCCATGCACCCCTGTGTTCATAGCAACGCTGTTCACAATAGCCAAGACATGGGAACAACCTAAATGTCTGTTGACAGATGAATGGATAAAGAAGATGTGGTACATATATGTGATGGAATACTACTTAGCCAGAAAAAGGAATGAAAAATCCCACGGTCAGAGGAGCCTGGTGGGCTACAGTCCCTGGAGTTGAAAGAGTTGGACTTGACTTAGTGACTAAACCACCGCTGCAATGCCATTTGCAGCAACATGGATGCAACTAGAGATTATCACATTAAGTGAAGTAAATCCTAAAGAGAAAGACAAATACCTATGATATCAGTCATATGTGGAATCCAAAATATGACACAAATGAACTTATTTACAAAAACAGAAACAGACTCACAGACATACAGCACAGATTGTGTGGTTGCCAAAGGGGAGGGAAGTGGGGAAGGGATGGAGTGGGAGATTGGGGTTAGGAGAAGCAAACTATTACATATAGAATGAATAAAAAATAAGGTCCTATTGTATAGCACAGTAAACTATATTCAATATTCCATGATAAACTATAACAGAAAATAATATTTTAAAAGAATCTATGTGTATAACTGAATTCCTCCTTGGCTTCATTTGACCTTTTCAAGATGAAGCATCAAGACTTGGATCCTTCTTCACCTACGGCACCAATCAGGGATTGCATTTGACTTACCCAATGCTTCCTCTCCACATTCACCCTTTTAATACTCATGAAAACAGTGGTTTTAAAGATTTCCCTTTAAAATTTAGCCAATAAAGTTAAGTGTTTCTCAGAAAAATCAGCACTGGAGTGCTGTCACCCTCTCCTCCCCCAGAGTTCTGTCAATATTTCGTCTTCATTAAAGAGGCTAAAGATTTTCATATTTACCAATCTGAGCCAACCCAGTGAGCACTGTCTCCCCATTCTCTTGCCTGCGAATCCCTCTTGGTTCTTTTTCTGTGAACTCTAGGCCGGGAGAAGCAAGAGTTGGAGCTTGGCTTCCCAGCCTTCCCTGCGTGGGTTAAGGATCACCTGTGATACTAATAATTGTTGTCTTTGGTAACTTCGACTTGAACAGTAACAAAAGGTATAAATCACCCCCAAGGCTCTTAATTACTCCCATTAACAGTTGCTTTGTTATCCCGGATGTGGAGCAGTTTCACTGCTCTGTGAGTACACACGGTGAGTACAGAGCTACAAGCCTGGCTTCGGGCCAGGAGTTAAAATAAGTTATGCTAAATGGATGGCTCAATTGTTCCCCTGGACTCTCTCTAGGTTTGGGGGATGTGGGCTTAAGTGAACGAACGCTATAGGAGTCCGGGGAACGTGCAGCTTCTAGGAGTTCCTTGGGGTGTTACTCTGCCTCATGCCATGGTTTTTTATTTTTCTAATCTTTTAGCTTAGCTTCGAATGTCAGTGTTTCTTCCTCTCTTATTCTACCTGGTGCATGCATGCGTGTGTGCTTAGTCGCTTCAGTCGTGTCTGACCCTTTGCGACCCCATGGACCATAGCCCACCAGGTTCCACTGTCCGTGAGATTCTCCAGGCAAGAATTCTGGAGTGGGTTCCCATGCCCTCCTCCAGGAGAACTTCCTGACCTGGGACTTAAACCCGTGTCTCTTATGTCTCCTGCAATGGCATGAGGATTCTTCACAACTAGCACTGCCTGGGAAGCCCCTTTCCTAATTTGGCTTCTAATGTCAGTGTTTTCTTCCTCCCTTATTCTACCTGGTACCACTACAAATCTTTTTTTCTTTTCTTCCATGGATTCTGTACCTGGCAAAAAATAAAGGTATAAAATTTAGGAGGAAAATCCAAAAAAGGAAGTTACTTGGCCAGGCTGTTTGAGCTGAAGGTCTGGAGGTTTTCAGCTTTGCTCTTCAAAAAATTGCCATAGTGCCCAGGTTACCGGTATACTTAGATCTCAGCTTCTCAGTGAGGAATTCAGGAAGACATGCCATGTGACCCAAGCCTCCCTTCAGCTGCCAGTGTGAACTGGGATCCTTCAGAGACTAGTAGACGTGGGTGTGACCCAGTACTTCTTCACCTCGGGACTCTGGACAGATCCTTACATCTGCTGTGTGACCCTGAACTGATGGTTTGCACCTTCCTAGCCTCAGATGCCCCACATACCTCACAGCCCAGGAGGATTATGTGAGCCGATACCTGGCATCCCTTAACACAGTTGGCAGAAAGTAAGTTCTTCATAATGGGAGCTGCCACCCTGATGGTGCTGAAAATCTGAAGAGCATGCCCTTTGCTTTGAATTACAAATTACATTTGAAGATTTTAGGTCAAATGCCCCCGATGTATTCAGCATCCTGTGCCATCGCTCCCATCTCCTCTGTCTTCTCCATCCATACTCTTAGAACAGGTACTGAGACTTTAAATTGGATATTGCTTCACTTTGCCTTGTCTTTTGCATTGGGTTTTAGACTTTTTGGGCACAAAGATTGTATCCTGCATGTTTGTGGAGTGAATAAGTAAATAAATAATGATGATATTATTTATGATGTAAGTAAATAAATAATGATGATATTATTATAATAATGATGATAAAGAAATATGTGAGCACAGACCACAAAGAAATAATGAACCTCCTCCAGACATCCTGATGTACCAAGAGTGTTGAAAATGCTGCTTACTTAGAAGTACCTCAGAGGGCTTAAAAATTCATTTGGTAACAAAAAGTATACTCCTTTCCTGCCTTTTTATTGAATCAGCTGAAACTGATCACAGGCCTGCTTCCCCACCAGGAACCAGCTTCACCTCTCCCTGAGATCAAGGAATCCCCATCCAACGCTTGAAAAAAAAATCCAAAGAACAGAAAGAAAACAAATCTTAATCAATCTCTCTGTTTCTGTCTGTCTCTCTCCACACATACACAAATGAAGTCATCAGAATCTCAACAGTGTTTATCGTGGGTAGTAAGAATTTGAATGAGGTTAATTTTCTCTTTTTTTTCTTTCTGTAATTTCCAAGGTCTCTACAATGAGAATTATTACCATTGCAATTAGGAGAAAAAGTTAACAAGGCAGTCTTCTGGGAGGAAAATCATGCCTCCTTAGATAGGAATAAGTGCTAAAGTCAGAAGCCCAGATTGTCTGGGACAGTTCTAATTTTGAATTCTGGATTCGCTGACCCCAGAGTACATTCTTTTCATTTGTGTTGTGACAGTTTAGGTGAGATGTTCCTTGGTAAATTTGATTCACTTAGAAAAACAAGTCCTAGATGGGGACCAGAAGGTCATGCCACAGACCCAGCTTGCATAAGTCATTCACATGTCAGCAGCTATATGCCTGCTGCAGCTCCAAGTGCACTGGGGAACACTGAATAATGCTTCTCCAAGGTCAGGTATGAATGTACATGGCTGAAATACACAGGACTCATGATCCTATGTTCATTATCATCACTATCATCACCACCAACACTTATGGAACTCTTACTACCTACCAGGAATGACATTAAATGCCTGCGTTCTCTCACTCAACCTCACAACAACCCTGAGGTAGAAATGATTACTGCTTTCCACTTAGAAGGAAGCAGAAACTTAGAAAGGTTATCACCAGAGAAAACATTCACTTCATCATGTTCTACTTTAAAGCAGTTCATGTGAGAAAGATATAGACAATTGGGTTAAGAATCTAGTCTGTGGAAACAACTCTGAAAATATACAGCAATAAAATAACAATTAGGATAAAAAGGAGGGCTGGGGAGGTGGCCAAGCTACTATGTCACAAGATCCATGTGTTTCTGCAGCCCGGAAGTGAGAACCCACTAAGACTGACAGGGGACATAGACCACAGGAAAAAATATTTGCACTTAAATGTCAATATTTCCAAAATTCATAACCTGATTGGAAGCTGGGACTGCCTGTCTACACACTGAGCAGGGACTGGTCCCTGGCTAGGAGGCAAAGACCTTGAGTTAGCATGTTGTCCTAATTATTCAGTAGTTATTTTCTTAATAATGCAATTGTTATTTTTTAAAGGGATAGCATATCCGAGACCTCTTGCAATCTCTTTAATAGGCTTTATTTCTGTTGTTGTATAGTTTTATTTCACTGCTAAAGTGAAACTGTAATTCAGTTTAAATGCTATATGTTGCAGGCAAGCTACTCACAATGTATGGCCTGAGGAATTTTTGGAAACTTGTCTTTAGGTGTTATTGGCACAAAATAATGGCCTGAATTTTTTGTCCTCTGGGTGTAAAAGACAAATAAAGCTTCCTGTGGCTTGACAACTTATAAAAGTTAACTCTGCCACAAAACATGTGGGGGAAAAAAAGGCTCTGAAATCTTTTCTGTCTCTGGAATGAGAATACCAGAGAAAGCTGTAAGAATCCGGAAAGTATACGTTTACCATCAGGAAAAGGTCAAAACTTCTAGCTTTAAAGAAAAATAACAAGCCACAGACTAGGAGAAAGCCCTTTCAAAACTTACTCTGTTAATAACAGATAAAACCTCTTACCCAAAATATGCAAACAACTCTTAAAACTCAACAATAAGAAAACAGGGTCTCCCCTGGTGGTCCAGTGGGTAAGAATTTGCACTTCTACTGCAGGGGGCACAGGTTCGATCCCTAGTCAGGGAACTAAGATCCCACATGCTGTGTGGTGCGACCAAGAAAACACGTATACACATACACAATAAGAAAATAATCTGATTAAAAAATTGGCCAAAAACCTCACCAGGTCTCTCACCAAAGAAAATATATGGATAGCAAATAAGCACTTTAAAAGATACTCCATATCAACGTCATCAGGAAGATTCAACTTAAAACAAAAAGGAGATGCCACTACACTCCTTTTGGAATGACCCAAATCTAGAACACTGGCAACAACAAATGCTGGCGACCATGTAGCACAGCAAGAACTCCTCATTATTGTTGGTCGGAAAATGAAATGGTTCAACCACCGTGGCAGACAGCTTGGCAGTTTCTTTCAAGACTGTATATACTCTTACCATATAATCTAGCAATTATACTCTTTGGTATTTATCCAAAGAAGTTCAAAATATGCATCCACACAGGGTACTATTTATAGCAGCCTTACTCATAATTGCCAGAACCTGGAAGCCACTAAGATATCCTTCAGTAGGTAAATGATAAGTAAGTTGTGATATATCCAGACAATGAAATATTATTTAGCACTATGCATTATCAAGCCATGAAAAGAGACAGAAGAACATAAAATACACATTAATGAGTAAAGAAACCAATCTAAAAGGCTATATAGTATATAGTTCCAAGTATACCTATCTGGAAAAGGCAAAACTATGGAGACAATAAAAAGATGAGTCATTGCCCGGATTGGGGAGAGGGAGAGATAAATAGGTGGAGCATAGAGGATTTTTAGTGAAACTATCCTATAGGATATTATAATGGTAGATGATGCATTTGTTAAAATCTACAGAATATATAACACCAGGAGTGAGCCTTAATGTAAACTGTGGATTTTGGGTGATCATGATGGATTAGTGTAGCTTCATTGATTGTAGTAGGGAGATTTGTGGGAACAAATCTCAATTTTGCTGTGAATGTAAAAGAGTTCTAAAAATTAAAAAAGGAAAGTGTATATGTATGTGTGTATATACATGCGTGTGCATGTGTCTAATAACTAATCATCATCTTTTTCTTTTACAAGACTATTATGCTAATTTAGAGAAAAATTGCAAAATTGAATTAAGTTTATCCTTAGGATGTTCCAGCCTCTACTCAGGCCCTACTCTTGCCCCAAGCCAGGACACTGGCGCTTCTCTACCACGTGATAAGCACAGTGCTGAAATCCATGGGATGGTGGTGAACTAGTCTTTGCCCTCATGAAGTTTATGTTCAAAGCAGAGAGGAGGCATTAGACAAGTCACTGCAGTAACTACATAGCTGGTTGACTGAATTGTAATGAGTGTCCTGAGAGCAGAGAACAAGGAGATCAAACCTAGTCAGTGGAGACAGGGAAGGCTTCCCTGAAGAAGAAATTTAACCAGCAACCATGTTGGTTAGGAGTTAGGTAGGGCAAGGTGTTTGCTCAGATTCTGAGGGGGACGGGGTGATGGAGGGAAGCTGGGCATAAGGAACAGCACGTGGGAAGGCTCTGAGGGAGGAGGGCTTTGGGGCTTGTGGGAGACGCTGCAAGGCCCAGATGACTGCAGACTGAGGAAAGATGCAACTGAGACATGGACAGGGTATAGATTGTATTTTGGACTTCCCTGGTGGCTCAGTGATAAATAATCTGCCTGCCAATGCAGGAGACATGGGTTTGACCCCTGGGTCGGGAAGATCCCCTGGAGAAGGAAATGGCAACCCACTCTAGTATTCTTGCCTCGCAAGAGTCGGGCACAACTTAGTGACTAAGCAATAGCAACAATAGATTGTATTTAAACTACTCTAATGGCAAGGGCCAGCCACTGAAGGATTTGAAGCAAAAGAATGGTAGTGTCTTATCTCTCATCCTATTTCCAGAACCCAGTTCAGTGTTTAAAATATCATGGGTAACTCAATAAACACTTGAGAAAGGAAAGATGAGGACAAAAATGAGGAAGAGATGCACACACTTATAGACTCAATTACGTGTCATGTAATAAGTGGAATTCTAGTGTTCTGAATTTGGCGATGCACCTACTCAAATCACTCATTTTCTGAGCAAAATCATCATTGCCATCGTCATCATCATTATGTTATTCTTCAAAGAATCATTTTCTCCTGAAAGAATAACATATATTATTAGAAAATGTTATTATAATTTCAAATCAGAACATTCTTTTCTCAGTTTTTTGTATCTAAGATTTGGAAGTCAGTTTACTTTCCTTGTTTGCCATATCTGAAAATTTATGTGTATCTCCTGGTGAGAGAGATAAAACTCAACAGCAACTTTACTACTAATGATGAGAGGGATTCGTTTTTATTTGTAGTCATTGCTCTTTAATGGCCTAAATAACTTTAGCACTTTCCCTAGCCCAGACAAAGGAATATTGATTTTCCTCTTTTTTTCCCCCTGCTAGTGGGATCTTCTTGCTAAAGGAGTGACTCAGCTAACCTGGCTCTTTTGGCGTTTTTCCTTCTGGTTCAGCTGGGAATCTATATGAGTATATAGAAATTCTAAGAATGAAGTGTTCTTGGCAATGCTATCCCAAAGGCAATTTACTTCTGCTCAGAGTGTAAGAGAAGTCCTTTCTGCTGTTTTGTGTAATGTCCTCTTTGGACAGATAGGAAATACAATCAAGTCTCATTCAACTGAGGAGAAAATACCTCTTCAAGTTAACAGAACTAGACTGGGGCTTCCCTGGTGGCCCAGTGGTTAAGAATCCTCCTCCCAAGGCAGGGACCGAGGTTCGATCCCTGGTCCAGGAAGATTGCACATGCTGCGGGACCTCTAAGCCTGTGGGCTGCAACTACTCAAGTCCACATGCCCTGAAGCTGCTGCTCCACAACAAGAGAAGTCACAGCAGAGAGAAGCCTGTGCTCTGTAACTAGAGAGTAGCCCCTACCCTCAGCAACTAGAGAAAGCCCACATGCAGCCACGAAGACCCAGCACAGTCAAAAATAAATAAGTAAATACATAAAATAATAAAAGGGAAACTAGCAGGGGATAGAGGAAGCAGCTCTACTTACAAATTGAATGTGTGCACGTGTGCTAAGTTGCTTCTGTTGTCTTGACTTTTTGCGACCCTATGGACTGTAGCCCACCAGGCTCCTCTATCTAAGGGATTCTCCAGGCAAGAACACTGGAGTGGGTTGCTATGCCTCCCTACAGGGGGTCTTCCTGACCCAGGGATCGAACTCGCATCTCCAGGTTTTTTACTGCTGAGACACTGGGGAAGCCCCAAAATTGAATAAATACAATATAATCAGCATCCAGATGTTTTTTAGGATCCTGGGAATTTGAAAAGGGAGAAAGAGAAGCAGGACAGCAAGCTGACTGGACCTTGAACGGCTCTCACCATAAGTGCCCAGGCTCCCAATGGTGTGAAGCTGGGCTCACCACCAAACTGGGCAGAACTTCCACATGTGTTCCCAGAACCCAGGGTGTGTCTGTTCTATGGGAGATGACCAGTGAATGTGTGTTGAAGGAAATGAATGGGACATAGGATGAGTGGATAAATGGCTAAATGAACAAAAGCAAACCAGTACATTTTGACCTCTACGTATTTGAAAGAGGACAAATAATCACCTTCTTGAAATTACTTGATCACTGTGCCAGAGCGTAGTCAGCAGGGCTGGTCAGGATGTACCAGGACCTGTGTCATGCGGCCAGGGAGGGACTGTGAAAGAAAGTGGAAGTCTCGTGAAGATATTTTATAGGTCAGGCATCATGAACTACTGCCTGGGGGCCAGGCATCTGTTTTCATAAAGAAACAGTTGTGCTCAAACACAGAAACACCCAACGCTTTTGCATCAGTAGGAGCAAAGTCAAGTAGATACAAGAAGACTAAAATATTTACTACCGAGACCTTAAAAAAAAAAAAAATCTGCCGATAGTTGCTTTAGGTCAAAGGCAGAAAGGGATCAAATCCAAGAAGATTGCTTAGATGCAGTTAGGGCCCAGAGTCTAGGAGCCTCAAGAGAGCCAGAAGTGTGATGCTGAGTCTCAGACACACAAACTTTTGGAACTGGAAAGACCTCAGAATTCACTGGACCAGCATCCTCAGCTTTAGAAGAAAAGACTTTGTCTCAGAGAGGGAAACAACTTCCTCAAGTTCCCACAGACAGTCAGTGGAAGAGCCAGGACTAGCCAAGACCAGGTATGGACAGTAACCAGATGCTGCTCAGCAACCTAAGGGCAGTATGTTTCCTGACAGACTTGCTCAATTCCTGGGGTCACCTTACATCCTGGGGCTCAGGGACAAATGACTATTCTTTTCTTTAAGAAAGAGGCAACATCTGGGTGAAGAAGGGAGGAGATGATTTCTTTCTCAAATTCCTTTCTGACCTCTGAATTTATGGTCAATATTTTCATCAGCTATATGAGGGTCAGTGCCACCCAACTCAAAATCAACTTTGCAAGAAATTTGGGGAAGCTTCGAAGAACCTGGCAGATGGGTGTCATTTTTAACCTATCCAAGAAGCCTCCTAGAGGAGCAGTTTGACAGGCTCCCATTAAGCATTCTGTCAATGGGTAATGCCTATTCCCAAGGCAATTCCAAAATGGAACATTCTGGGTAAATAATTTAAAAGAGACAAATTTCTACCAGGCTTGGAGTTGTCTCAACACAGCACCTAGTGAAGAAAAACAACAACAGTAATTCCAGAGAAGCGTGAAGCTCTGGGAGATTAAATAAATCCCAGAAGTGTAGAGGAAGGCTTCACTGTCACAGTCCAGAAAAACATTCCTCTGGGTTGTGAGCCCTCCAAACGTCATCAGTTAAACCAATAGCCTCCTTGTCACCACCTCTAAGGACAAAGAAGAGTTCACTGAAGAACTGGATTGTTTTCCTGGAGCTGTGGAGGATCAGCCTCCATTGTCAGGAAACGGTGGCCATGGAAGAATGCAGCCAGTCCCTCTTTGGGAAGGTGAGGGATCCAAAGCCCAGAGAATGCATCCACTGATGGGGGTCAAAAAGCAGGAGCAGTTCCAGAGCCCTAACATCTTCCCAACATACCACACACAAGAAGACCTACCATGGTGCCTAGCACATAGTAAGCACTCATCACGTGTTTGCAGAATGAATGAGCAAATGACTGAATAAATTCAACAAATGCACTCTCTGAAGGCCTTAATTGCACTAGACGCAGTTATTTATTTTTTAATGGGAGCACAATTACTTTACAATGTTTCTGCTGTACAAGGAAGTGAATCGGCTGCGTTCCTCCCACTTGGACTTCCCTCTGCTGCCCATCCGGCCCCTCTAGTTCATTGCAGAGGGCTGAGCTGAGCTCCCTGTGCTATATGGCAGCTTCCCACTAGTGACCTGTTTTACATGTGGTAGTGTATGCATGTTAATCCTACTCTCTCAACTTGTCCCACCATCCCCTTTTCCTCTGTGTGGACACAGTTTTTGACTCTTAGGGATGGCGTTGGCCAAGACCAACAAAGACCCTGCTCCCACAGAGTTCACTTCTGTGGGTATGCATGTGTTTGTGCATGGTATGTGAAGCTATATGATAGCAGGAGAGCAGTGGGGAGATGTATGTTGGGATGTGGAGGAATAATCATCATAACATGACAACAATCTACATCCCTCCAATGACATATTTTTATGGCTCCCAGTGACAGTCTTCAGCTCCAGGTGGAAATGCTATTTCCTTCCAAACGTATCTTTGGGGTCCTGGAACCTCTGGCTTTACCTATCTGCAAGGTGCACCTGCTGGGTCTTCTTAGCCCCACTCTTAGGAACAATCGAGTGGGGGTGAGTCACATCCCAAATTGCTCTTAGTTAAGAGCAGTTCCCCTTTACTGTGCAGGAACCATGCCAAGTGCTTATCATACATTGTCATAACTCTTTACCCTGGAATTTGAGGGAGGTACAATCAATAGAACCGCTCTCCTCTCCCCAAACCAGTTGAGATAGGCAAGGGAGTCAGATGGAGAACAAAATGTTAGCTTTACTACAGATAGAAGTTTTTGGAGAATATGGGGTAGGAGTGAGGCAATGATAAGCGTCTACATACTGTACCCCAGAATCAGATGTTAAGTAGAAGTTTAGCAGATGGACAGACATAAGTGGATCTGGAAGAGAGACTACGTTCGTGCTGTGAGGCATGTTTATGTGGCGCTATATAATTGTAAGGTATTATTGCTGAATTGGAAACTGCATAGCTATCATGTTCTCAATGCAGGTGCTATGCTTGATTATTATTAAGGCGACTGCGCTACAACAAACTATGTGCAAAGTCATTTGCAAATTTCCCTCAATTTACATGTAGCCACGATTTGCAAAATTTCCCCACACCAACCACTTAGGAAAAATGAAAGAGAAGAGATTTTATTGTATTTCCATTGTTTATACTGTATTTTTGGGCGCCATATGCAAAACACATGTGAAAGGCACAGCCCCAGCACACCCCACATGGGCACTGAGAGTCAGTTATATTAGATGGTCCTGTTACAGTAGCTGCAGGCAGGTAAAAGGTTTATTACTATTATATTGTCATTGCTTTCATTCAACCTACCTGCTGCTGAGCATCTGGTCTTGTATTGAAAAGAATGGGAGTATTTTGATGTTTTCTCTGGAACTTCAGCTTTTTCTCTTTAACAGGCACTGATTCTCTGTGGTCTTCTTCCCTGGACAGTCCCAGAGGCTACACAGAGAAACCTTGGCATTAGCGAAACAAAATCAGTCATAGCAAAGACTGACTGGCTCTCAGGAGACAAACAAACCAAAGCAGATTTTTGAAATATAAAGGTAGTCACCCTTCAAAGAGAAATCCATGAAGTTTTACCCAGGTTTACTAAGGAAATGGTCATGGCAGCCCACATTAGCCCATCTCCCACCTGAAGCCACTACATACATCACCAGTCCCGTTGTCGGTGCCTTAACCACTAGTCATTTGTCTGAGGCCCAAACCTTCAGTCACCTAATCATTGTCTTCAGAAATTTTTGAGCTGAGTAGACAACCCTTTATGTCAGGCTAAATAACAAAACAAACATTAGATACAGTAAGAGGCAATATCATATATTTAGTATACTGGAAAGTTGTTTGGATTAGACCAAGCTGGGTAGGAGGGCTGGCTGTCAATTACCATGGTTGTACCATTTAACCTCTTTGTGTTACATTGCAAAATGCAGATAGCATGTGTGATGCTTAAGAAGTTGGCCCTTGGATTCAATCAGACAGGAGTGTGCCCCTCATCCCTGCCATTTGTCAACTCTGTAAATTTGGGCAACTTACAAAGCATTCTATGCCTTCGATTCTTCTTCATCTATCAGAGGGGGCTCTCCTATCTAGGGTGACTGTGAGAATGAAACATGACGTTCGTAAGCACTCAGCAGAGAATAGAACATAGGAATGTTCCATAAGAAGCAGCTATTGTAGATAAACCTCTTTATTACTAGAGAAAACTTCTGTGAAACCACTGATAAACTACTATGGTCATGTAGTCAACATCAAATGAGCAAGCTGATGACTGGTAATTTCAGAATTGAGGGGCAAGAGTGATCTCTGTGGAAAGTATACACTGAGCTTGGCTTTGAAGAAGGTCTAGAGTTGGATGGACAGGTGGGCATGAAGAGGACATGAAAAGGAAGAGAAAGGCTACATCAAGGGCGAGGAAGCAAGAATGTACATGGAATAATTTGTGAACAGTGGGTACTGCAGCTGTTTGGAGCAATAGGTTCACATAGGGTGGAAGGAGGAAGAGAGGAGTAAGTAGCAAGATATAGGGCTGGGATGGAAAGGTTATGAAAGCACTTCCAGAATAACAAGTTTGGGTGATCCCAAGGCAGTGGCATACAATGAAATGTTCTTGAGCAGTGAGAAGACATGACAAAGGGAAGATTATTCTAGTAGTGATTGGCAAGATGGAATGCATATCTTGGAAGTTCTTTTTGTTTTACTTTATTTATGAACAAGACTACTCAACTTCAGTGAAATTCAGTAGCCTTTAATAAGAGTCTGTGAAATATTAACTTTCCTAGTTTTTGTCCATAACTTAGTAATCATCAGATACTAATATTAGTATAGCTAACCTTAAAAGCTTATATCTGAGGATCTCCCTGGTGGTCCAGTGGTTAAGACTTCATGCTTCCACTGCAGGGGACATTAGTTTGATCTCTGGTTGGGAAACTATGATCCCACATGCCATGTTGTGCACCCATCTCCTCCCCCCCAGAAAAAAGAAAAGTTAACATCTGTACAGGTCTTTACAGTTAATGTAATATTGACCATTAAACTCATAAGAGGATAAAATCCCAGGATGCTCTTGCCATGGGAGTTGTCTAATAGGGCCACAAAACGTAACTTCAGTCCAGTTCAGTTCAGTCGCTCAGTTATGTCCAACTCTTTGTGACACCATGGACTGCAGCATGCCAGGCTTCCCTGTCCATCACCAACTCCTGGAGTTTACTCAGACTCATGTCCATTGAGTTGGTGATGCCATCCAACCATCTCATCCTCTGTTGTCCCCTTCTCCTCTCACATCCAAACATGACTACTGGAAAAACCATAGCTTTGACTAGACAGACCTTTGTCGGTAAAGTTAATGAGTCTTTTTAATATGCTGTCTAGGTTGGTCATAACTTTTCTTCCAAGGAGCAAGCATCTTTTTTTTTTTTTTTCATTTATTTTTATTAGTTGAAGGCTAATTACTTTACAATATGGTAGTGGTTTTTGCCATACATTGACATGAATCAACCATGGATTTACATGTGTTCCCCATCCTGAACCCCCCTCCCACCTCCCTCCCCGTCCCATCCCTCTGGGTCTTCCCAGTGCACCAGCCCCGAGCACTTGTCTCATGCATCCAACCTGGACTGGCGATCTGTTTCACACTTAGCTGTGGTACATATACACAATGGAATATTACTCAGCCATTAAAAAGAATACATTTGAATCAGTTCTAATGTGATGGATAAAACTGGAGCCCATTATACAGAGTGAAGTAAGCCAGAAAGATGAACACCAATACAGTATACTAATGCATAATATATGGAATTTAGAAAGATGGTAACGATAACCCTATATGCACCCTACATGCAAGACAGAAAAAGAGACACAGATGTATAGTGTCTTTTAATATAATGGCTACAGTCACCATCTGAAGTGATTTTGGAGCCCAAGAAAATAAAGTCTGTCACTGTTTCCATTGCTTCCCCATCTATTTGCCACGAAGTGATGGACCAGATGCCATTATCTTCGTTTTTTGAATGTTGAGTTTTAAGCCAGATTTTTCACTTTCCTCTTTCACCTTCATCAAAAGGCTCTTTAGTCCCTTTTTGCTTTCTGCCATAAGAGTGGTGTCATCCGCATATCTGAGGTTATTGATATTTCTCCTGGCAACCTTGATTCCAGCTTGTGCTTCATCCAGCCTGACAGTTCTCATGATGTACTCTGAATGTAAGTTAAATAAGCAGGGTGATGATATATAGCCTTGATGTACTCCTTTCCCAATTTTGAACCAGAGGGAGGGATTAGGGTCAATACTAGAACCAGAATGCATATTATTTGTAGATAATAATGTTGACGATAGTAAAAGCTACCATTTATTGAGGAATAAGCTTAGGTCATCCTAAAGGCATTTAGTCTTGTTTCAGTCTTGTAACAACCTATTATCTGCATCTTACAGATTAGGAAACTGAGGGTTAGTGTGACAATAACTTGTCCAAAGTTATATGTCTAATGAATGTAGGACTGATTTAAAGGCAGCTCTGTCTGACCTCCAAACTCACACTTTCTACTGCACCTATTCAAATGTACAGGCATGCACACACACACACATTTCCTACAGTTGAACAAATATAATTAGCATGTTCTAATATGAAGAGTCAATAGCTATCCATTGACAATGACCCATCCAGGTGATGTCAGCAAGCACCGTCCTGGGACTCAGGAAGAATAAGGCAGGTAGGCCACAGCCCTTTCAGAAGAAGGCCCAAGTCAATGCCTTGGATTAGTCCTTCTTACACTTATTCTTATACTTACTATGCTCACAATAACCATACGTGGTCAGCAGGTGAGGTATTGTTTTTCTCATTATATATGGAGAACTCTGAGTCCTAGAGGTTAAGTGAGTCCTCCAAGGCCATAGAGCTGGTATGTCACAGGGGTGGGGATTCTCTCAGGTCTTCTGATTTCAGAACTGGACTCTTCTTATTACAACACAGCTGCTTCTAGAAGGTGCATCAAATTAGTATTTTAAATATGAAACCAAGATTTAAATCCAAACACTACTGAAGCAGAGGTATTAAATTCCACTGATGCTCAATGTTTCCATATGTAAAACCAGATAGTAGGTTGATGTGAAGAGTAGGTGAAAGAAAAGATAACACAGCTCAATGTTACTTCAGTGATGCATATTAGATCCTGAGCCTGCTGCAGACCATTTATTTTTGCAAAAGGATTGGTGCAGTGGTGAGGAATCCACCTGCCAATGAAGGAGATGCAGAAGACGTGGGATCCATCCTTGGGTCAGGAAGACCCCCTTGGAGGAAGACATGGCAACTTACTCCAGTATTCTTGCCTGGGGAATTCTATGGACAAAGGAGCCTGGAGGGTTACAGTCCATGGGGTTGTAAAGAGCTGAACACAACCTAGTGATTGAGCACACACACATACATTTGTTAAGCACCACCTATGTGCCAGATCATGCAAACTAGGTGTTGGAGACACAAAATACCTGTTATTTTTAGTGCTGAGCACAATGGCAGACAATTGTAGGGATGCATAAATTTGATATGAATGGGGTGAATAAAGGTAGATTAAAAATGAACAAATTAAATATAGATGAGAAAAAAGAAGTTTTAACCTTGTATATCAAAATACCTCTATTCAACAAGCATATTGCACTATTCTGGATAGACGAAAGAATTAAAGAAAACACATATTGTATCCTCAAAGAACTGCATGGAATTGGAAGAACATGGGATTCGGAGTAAGAAAACCTGTATCTTGAATCTTGACTCTACTGCTTACTAGCTTAGTAACTCGGAACACATTTCTGGGCCTCAGTTTTACTGTGTGTAAAGTGAGGGCAACTGAACTTTCATGGTTATTGAGAGGAATAGCATCTGTAACTGTGCTTTGGAAATTGTTATATAATGCTGCCACTAATATGTAAATATTTCATAAATATTTGCCACTGGCTATCAAATCCAAGTTTATTGGGGTACTTGTTGAATTGCTTTATTTCCCTGCTATGCTTTGGCGGTGAAGACGTGGTTGAAGGTCAGAAGTGATGAGACAAATGTGGTTGGTATTATCATCAATTGCTTTCTTCTTCCCTGGAATTAACTCAAGACAATCATAGAAGCAGTTGCTCTGAAGTGATTGTTAAGTAAAGGGGATGTGTACACTAATCAAAGACAAAGAACCAGTAAAAGGTTGAGCCCTGTGTCTAATGGTAACTAACAAGTTATCAGTTCATTGTTTTACTTATTTATTTTTATTGGAGGATAATCGATTTACAATGTTGTGTTATCTTCTGATGTACAACAAAGTGATTCAGTTATACATATACATAGACTTATTTTTTCAAATTCTTTCCCTTCTACGTTGTTACAAAACATAGTTCCCTGTGCTATACAATATTGGTCCTTGTTGGTTGTCTATTTCATGTAGAGTAGTGTGTATATGTTAATCCCAAATTCCTAGTTTATCCCTCCCCTCACCATTCCCTTTTGCTAAACATGAATTTGTTTCCATTGCGCCGCTGGCCCCCTGCTGATAAACATGAATTTGTTTCCTTTGTCTGTGAATCTGCTTCCATTTTGCAAATAAATTCATTTTTGTCATTTTTTTTTAGATTCCACATGTAAGTGATATCATATGATATTTTGTTTTAAATAACTCTGGTCTAGGTGGGATGCATGATACAAGTGCTGGGGCCTGGTGCACTGGGAAGACCCAGAGGAATCGAGTGGAGAGGGAGGTGGGAGGGGGGGATCGGGATGGGGAACACATGTAAATCCATGGCTGATTCATGTCAATGTATGACAAAACCCACTGCAATGTTGTGAAGTAACTAGCCTCCAACTAATAAAAATAAATGAAAAAAAATAATAAATAAATAACTCTGGTCTACAGATTTTCTGTGCCTTTTTGCCTTTCTTTCTCATTCCGGGTTGAGTCTAGTCAACTAATGTATATCAGTCACCCATCATGTACTAGTCTAGGGAATACTCCCTTGATTAAGCCATGATCCTTGCCTTCAAGCATCATACAAGTGAGTCAGACATGAATGTAGCTAATTATAATACAGTATGAACATCTTACAACAGAGGTATGAACCAATCATCACAGCAAAAAGAGATGTAATTGACTAACTTCACCAGGAAATGCAGGGAAGCTTTTATAGAGGAGGTGACACCTGAAAAAAACCTTAATATAAGAATAGGGGGTGGGTGGGAATGCAAACTAGTACAGCCACTGTGGAGAACAGTGTGGAGATTTCTTAAAAATCTGGAACTAGAACTGCCATATGACCCAGCAATCCCACTTCTGGGCATACACACCGAGGAAATCAGATCTGAAAGAGACATGTGCACCCCAGTGTTCATCACAGCACTGTTTATAATAGCCAGGACATGGAAGCAACCTGGATGCCCATCAGCAGACGGATGGATAAGGAAGCTGTGGTACATATACACCATGGAATATTACTCAGCCATTAAAAAGAATTCATTTGAATCAGTTCTAATGAGATGGATGAAACTGGAGCCCATTATACAGAGTGAAGTAAGCCAGAAAGATAAAGAACATTACAGCATACTAACACATATATATGGAATTTAGAAAGATGGTAACGATAACCCTATATGCAAAACAGAAAAAGAGACACAGATGTACAGAACAGACTTTTGGACTCTGTGGGAGAAGGCGAGGGTGGGATGTTTCGAGAGAACAGCATCGAAACATGTATATTATCAAGGGTGAAACAGATCACCAGCCCAGGTGGGATGCATGAGACAAGTGCTCGGGCCTGGTGCACTGGGAAGACCCAGAGGAATCGGGTGGAGAGGGAGGTGGGAGGGGAGATCGGGATGGGGAATACATGTAACTCCATGGCTGATTCATGTCAATGTATGACAAAACCCACTACAATATTATAAAATAATTAGCCTCCAACTAATAAAAAAAAAAAAGAATAGGGGTTTACCAGATAGCGGAGGAAGAAGGCACCCCAGACAGCACATGTAAAGGAAGAGAAAAAAGAGAGAGCGAGAGAGCACTGGACTTGTTGGGACGGTCGGTGGGTGGGTTGTATGACAGGAAGTGGCTCAAGATGAGGCTGGTAGCTCAGGATCAAATTATGGTGGGCCGTGAAAGTCATTCTGAGGACCTGGGGCTCCAGCTCATGAATCGGCATCCCCAGCACCTATATGAGTTCCTAAAAGTAAATGCTCAATTAAATGTTTGTTAAACAAGAAAACTATGGTTATAGTAACTGAAATGGTTTCTCATTTATCCAACTATCCCAACTCTCCATTCCCAACACACACACACAGAGTGTCATGGGAAAAGAAAGAAAAATAAGCAAAGTGCAGGGAGACGGTGCAGATGATGTGGCAAAAGAAAGCCACCAAGCAGTGAGAGCGTGGGACTTGTTGCCGGACCCCGGGTGTGAAATCTTGTCTGGCTGTTTACCATCTGCAAAAACTTCGGCAAGTCAAGTAACTGCCTGAACTTTGGTTTCCACATTGATCAATGGGAGTGGTAGGTGGTAATTCTAATGAAACGATAGCATTGTGTGAGGGATCAAACCAGATTTCCAAAGAAGCTCTTTGAAGGGGCAAAATTTATGCACATTTCAGGCAAACCTGAGGCCATTCAAGTGAAGTTAAGGGTCTCTGGTTGGAGGAGTGTGGGGCAGAGAATTACAGACGGAGTCAAGACACGAAACTTGACATCCCAGGATGACTGATCCCAGTTTTCAAGAGCAGCGAGAGCCGTGCTAACACTGGCAAATGATTGCCGTTTCCCTTGTCAGGCAGTGACAGGAGTTAGTTGACCTGAAAATTCACTAATAGTTCCATTAGAGAAGCCTTGGAAGTAGCCATCTTTTTACTCATCCTGGTCAATTAACAGTGAATTAATGCCAGACGTATTTTCAATTGAGCTGAATGCTGACTTTCCCCCATTTTGCTAAAAATGTCTTTTTATAGAGGGACAGCCAGCTAGGAAATATCCAGCTTTTCCTCCCACGGCTGCTCTGGACTATTTCCGAACCAATGTCAGCTCTAGGCATCGATGAGGTAGCAGGTCAAATCCTGACCTTGACAGAAGAGACTCAGGTTCAGGTGCCAGCTCCCCCATACACCAGCTTCATGTTCTTGGAAAAATAACTGAACCTTTACAAAGTTCAGTGTTTTCACATGTAAATTGAAAGTGCAGAGATGAATGGTAAGGTTGCTTTCAGAGATAAAATGCTGTGAGAACATTTTAAAGAGGTTTCAGGTGTGTCGGTGTTAGGGCAGGCTGGGCCTGGGGGATGAGGGAGGAGCCCTGGATTTCTTCTATGTACTTGGAACTAAGAGTCCAGACACTGCACTACGTCTCAACTCTCATTTTAGCTCAGTGGTTCTCAAGCGGGGAAAGTGAGTGGAGGTGGTCTGAGATGGGGGGCAGATTTTGCTCCCTCTGAACATTCAGCAATATCTGGGGACATTCTTGGTTGTCACCACCGGTGATGCTTCTGGCATCGCGTAGAGACCAGGGAGACTGCCAAATAACCTTCAGTGCACACAACACGTCCCCACAACAAAGAATCATCCAGCCCAAAATGTCATTGGTGCTGAGGTTGAGAAAGACCTGCCCTAGTTTATTGGATAATAAAGCCAAGTGATAGCTTTTTTGTTGTTGTTCTCTGTGCTCTCATTTGTAAAAGTCAGATGATAATAATATCTGCCTCTATCATCACACAAGGTTGACAACCAAATTAACTAACAAATCAAAAGTGCCTTGAAATTTAATGTACTTCCAAAAGGATGAATATTATCCTCATTATGAACCCATTTTTACTGTACCAGGAGCCACTTCATTGCAGTCTCTCCTCTTATTCTTCTCTTGAACTTGTGGTCTAAGATGCTTCTCCAGTTTGTGGCAATGATTTCAATAGTTGACCTTGTTAAGCTAATTAAACAAGGAGGCCATTAGACTGAGGTGATTCTAATGCTGCAGCAGCCTGCACAAGCAAACCGAAATCTAAGCCTGACTTGCCTCTAGGTCATATAATTGAAATCTAAGGACAGCCAATCACAAACAACCAATTAGGCTTCAGGCTATAACCAATCAATAATTTCCTTACTTTGCTTCCACCTATTCTCACCCCAGTTCCTGTTGGTGGAGTGTTCCAAACTATTTCCACTTTAGTTCAAATTGATATTTGCTCAAATAAACCCCTAAAATGTTTAATATGCCTCATGTTATCTTTTAACAACTTCCAGGAGTTATGAACCTTGCTCCCAAACTCAAGTGCAAGAAATGTTTTTATTGTAAAAGTGTGCTTCTATTACAAAGCCTCTGTCTGTCAGGGGCCAAACTCTTAATTTTGGACAGTGCAACCTCATGTTTACTTGAGGTTGCATTCTTGTTCCAAGGGTTGTTGTAAGGCCAAGGGGCTGCAGAGGGAGTCATCAAGTCTTCAGTAATCACCATCCTGTACTAGCATTCTCTGGAATGTGTCATTGCTTGTTAGGTCATCTGTCCATCTGGGTCACTGTGGTGTCTTCCTTGCTAAGACCGCTATATCTCATGAGCACAGAGAGGGTGTTCTGCTCCACTCCCACTGTCCTGCTGTGGGCCACAGTATGTGGTTTTATCTCCCGTCCATCCACAGACTCCCCTTGGGCCATGTCTACTCTGCTGGTCAATGTTATTCAAGGCCTCACCCCGACATAGACCTTACTGACAAATTTGGCTCAGGCTGTCTTTACTTTTGAATCCCTCCAAACCTATCTGGGATTTCTGCCTTCCCTGCCTCCAGAGTCTCTGCCTCAGGAGGATGGAGGGCAGAGCAGACGCCCTTCCCTCGGGCATGCAGCCCATTGGATCCTGTTGCTTCTCCCTTTACTCTTTCCCTTCCTTTACTCTTTCCCTATATGTAGCTATATTCTTTTTTGCTCATTTTTTCTTTTATTCAGGTATAGATTCACAGTTTTAAAGGATATACTCCACTTACTGTAAAATATTGGCTATATTCTCCATGTTATACAATGCATCTATGTAGCTTATTTTATACCTAGTAGTTTGTGTCTCTTAATCTTTAACCCTTTATTGCCTCTCCCTCTCCCCACTGGTAACCACTAGCTTGTTCTCTATATCTGTGAGTCTCCTTCTTTTTTATTCTATTCACTAGTCTTTTTTTAGATTCACAGATAAGTAATTTGTTCAATCACCAAGTAGTGTCTGACTCTTTGCAATCCCATGAACTGCAGCACGCCAGGCTTCCCTGTCCTTCACTATCTCCCAGAGTTTGCTCAAACTCATGTCCATTGTGTTGATGAGGCCATCCAACCATCTCATCCTCTGTATCCCCCTTCTCCTCTTGCTCTTAGTCTTTCCAAGATCAGGGTCTTTTCCAATAAGTCAGCTGTTCGCATCAGGTGGCCAAAGTATTGAAGCTTCAGTTTCAGCATCAGTCCTTCCAATGAATGTTAAGGATTAATTTCCTTTAGGATTGCTTGGTTTGATCTCCTTGTTGTCCAAGGGATTCTCGAGGCTCTTCTCCAGCACCATAGTTTGAAAGCATCAATTCTTTGGTGCTCAGTATTCTTTATGATCCACTTCTCACATCTGTATATGACTACTGGAAAAACCAGTTTGTTCTCTATACCTGTGAGTCTCCTTATTTTTTGTTCTATTCACTATTTTAATTTTTTAGATTCAACATATAAGTAATATCATATGGTATTTGTCTTTGATTTATTTCACTTAGCATAATGCCTTCCAAGTCCATTCATGTTGCTGCAAATGGCAAAATTTCATTCTTTTTTATGGCTGAGTAGTATTCCATTATGTGTATGTTTATGTGTGTGTATATATATACTACACCTTTAACCATTCAATTGTTAATGGACACTTAGATTGCTTCCCTTGTGGCTCAGATGTCAAAGAGTTCACCTGCAATGTAGGAGACCCGGGTTTGATCCCTGAGTTGGAAAGATACCCTGGAGGAGGGCATAGCAATCCACTCCAATATTCTTGCCTAGAGAATCCCATGGACAGAGCAGCCTGGTGGGCTACAGTCCATGGAGTCACAAAGAGCCAGACACAAATAAGCGACTAACACACACAGGCACATCTTTATCCATTCAATTGTTAATGGACACTTAGATTGCTTCCTTATCTTGGCAATTGTAAATAATGCTGCTATGAACACTGGAGTGCATGCATCTTTTTGAATTAATGGTTTTTTCCCAGATATATTCAGGAGTGGAATTGCTCAGAAAAGCAAAATCATCTCCAGAATGTAGAAAGTGATTGTCAAAAAGGAAGAGGAAGCATCCTGCATGGAGTCTACTGAAATCAATTAATTATAAGCCTACTGTATCTTTATTCCAACTCTCCAGTCTGAACTTGGACTCCTGGCCAAATATTGCCCTTTCTCTCTCTGTCTCTTAGTCTCTGCCCCACGTTCCTCATTCTCCCTTTCAAGATTTACCTAATTAGGAACAACTCTTAGTGGTCACCATTTTTCCAATGTTTACGTACATCATTAGTAGAGTAATATACATGGGTTCCAGATAATTTAACAAATGGTGTTCAGGCAATTGGATTTTTATAAAATGAGTTTGATACATTGTACATACATACATGTGTGGGTACTAAGTCACTCAAGTTGTGTCTGACTCTTTGTGACCCTATTGACTGTAGGCTGCCAGGTTCCCCTGTCCATGGGATTATTCAGGCAAGAATACTGGAGTGGGTTGCCACCTCCCTTCTCCAGGGGACCTTCCCAACCCAGGGATCAAACCCCAATCTCCTGTGGTTCCTGTATTGCATGTGGATTCCTTACTGCTGAGCCACCGGGGAAGCCTGATCCATTGTACATCTTGCAATAAAATAAATTCCAGATGGATCAAACATTGTTCTTAATGATTCATAAAAGTTGTAGAAGAAACATGAGAGAATTTGTTTTTATGTAATCTTGCAATGGGAAGGATTCTCTAAGTATGACATAAAATTCAGAAACCATAAAAGAAAACTTTGATACATTTAAACTCATAAAAACTTTAAACAAAATTCTTTGTAGAAAAAAAACTACCTTAAACAAAGTCAAAAAGCAAATCAACTGGGAAAACATTCTTGCCTTATGTAGTGTAATCAAATGGCTAATTTCCTTAATACATAAAATGCTTCAACAATAGAAAAATGGGCAAATGATACAAACAGTTTAAAGAAAAGGGAAAATGACTCAAACATGTGAAAAGGTACTAAATCTCATAATAATAAAGGAAATACAAGTGAGAACTATATACAAGATTGACAAAAGACAAAAATTTGGATAAAATACTGGCTTTTTAAGAATGTGGGGAAAGAATCACTTTCAAAGATTTTTTCAGGGAATTGAATTAATGCAATGCTTATTGATCAAAATTTCAAATTTATTCTTTGACCTGGGAATTCTCCTTCTGGAAATCTACCCAATGGATACAGCCACAAAAAGAGAAATAACAAACATGCAAACAACTTTCCCCTAATAGGAACCTGCTTGTATAAAATCTGATACATGCATAAAACAGACTAATCTATAACTGTAAAAGGAATTAGGTAGTTCTATAGGTACCACTGTGGAACTATATACCACTTCACTATACACTGCATAGTGAAGAAACACACTGAATTATCTATGTAATATGCTATCATTTGTGTCAACAACAACAAAAGAATTTACAAATGTATACAGTTGCATTGGCATAGACTGTATGTAAAATCCTGATTTGCCTCTGGGACTCAAGGGTAGAAACAGCCATAGTATTTATTGTATACTTTTTGTACCTTTTGGATCTTGTATCTGTATTATTGACTACACAGTAACACCAATACTAACTACAGCCTCTATCCCATGGCAGCTGTTTGTCACTGGTACTGGGACATCCCTTTCTTTTTAAAAGACTTGTTTATTTATTTTTGGCTGTGCTTGGTCTTCATTGCCGAGTGCAGGCTTTCTCTAGTTGCAGCGAATGGCGGCTACTCTTCATTGCAGTGCCTGGGCTTCTCATTGAGCTGGATTCTCTTGTGGAGCATGGGCTCCAGAGCAATAGCTCAATAGTTGTGGCACATGGGCTTCGTTGCTGCAGCAGGTGGGATCTGCCCAGACTAGGGATTGAACCTATATCCCCTGCATTGACAGGCGAATTCTTAACGACTAAACCCTCAGGGGAGCCTGGGACAGCCCCTTTCTTTCTTGCAAGCTCAGTTTTATGTTTATGTTTTTGCTGGTATATAACATTCAGAATACTGTGCAGTTTCAACAAAAGGAGTCCTGCACTAGGCAGGACCAGTCTCCAAGAGAGATGTTCTGAAACTTAATGTAATCACATATAGGAGGGTAAAGTTGGGATCAGAGAGAGAATCTAGTGGGGTTATTTTCTGTCAAACAATTCCCATCTTTGGTCTCAATCTTTTATTGTAACATTAGTTTCGATTAGATTATGTCCACAGTACTATAATCGTTCTAGGACTCTGTGAGTGACTAACCATGTTCCTAGTAAAGGCCGTATAGAATATTAGTTAAAGGCACTGACAGTGGAGCCAGATTAGTTCAGTTCAGTTCAGTTCAGTAGCTCAGTCGTGTCTGACACTTTGCGACCCCATGGACTGCAGCACACCAGGCTTCCCTGCCCATCACGAACTCCCGGAGCTTACTCAAACTCATGTCCATTGAGTCTGTGATGTTATCCAACCATCTCATCCTGTCATCCCCTACTCCTCCTGCCCTCAATCTTTCCCAGCATTAGGGTTTTTTCCATTGAGTCAGCTCTTCGCATGAGGTGGCCAAAGTATTGGAGTTTTAGCTTCAGCATCAGTCCTTCCAATGAATATTCAGGACTGATTTCCCTTAGGATGGACTGGTTGGATCTCCTTGCAGTCCAAGGGACTCTCAAGAGTCTTCTCCAAAACCACAGTTCAAAAGCATCAATCCTTTGGTGCTCAGCTTTCTTTATAGTCCAACTCTCACATCCATACATGACTACTGAAAGAACCAAAGCTTTAACTAGATGGACCTTTGTTGGCAAAGTAATGTCTCTGATTTTTAATATGCTGTCTAGATCGGTCATAACTTTTCTTCCAAGGAGCAAGCATCTTTTAATTTCATGGCTGCAGTTACCATCTGCAGTGATTTTGGAGCCCCCAAAAATAAAATCTGTCACTATTTCCCTTGTTTCCCGTCTATTTGCTATGAAGTGATGGGAGCAGATGCCATGATCTTAGTTTTCTGAATGTTGAGTTTTAAGCCAACTTCTTTACTCTCCTCTTTCACTTTCATCAAGGGGCTCTTTAGTTCTTCTTCACTTTCTGCCATAAGGGTGGTGTCATGTGTACATCTAAGGTTATTGATATTTCTCCCGGCAATCGTGATTCCAGCTTGTGCTTCATCCAGCCCTGCATTTCTCATGATGTACTCTGCATATAAGTTAAATAAGCAGGGTGACAATATACAGTCTTGACGTACTCCCTTCCTGATTTGGAACCAGTCTGTTGTTCCATGTCCAGTTTTAACTGTTGCTTCTTGATCTGCATACAAATTTCTCAGGAAGCAGGTCAGATGGTCTAGTATTCCCATCTCTTGAAGAATTTTCCACAGTTTGTTATGATCCACACAGTCAAAGGCTTTGGCATAGTCAATAAAGCAGAAGTAAATGTTTTTCTGGAACTCGCTTGCTTTTTCTATGATCCAATGGATGCCGGCAATTTGATCTCTGGTTCCTCTGCCTTTTCTAATTCCAGCTTGAACATCTGGAAGTTCACGGTTCACATACTGATGAAGCCTGGCTTGGAGAATTTTGAGCATTACTTTGCTAGTGTGTGAGATGAGTGCAATTGTGCGGTAGTTTGAACATTCTTTGGCATTGCCTTTCTTTGGGATTGGAATGAAAACTGATCTTTTCCAGAACTGGAGCCACTGCTGAGTTTTCCACATTTGCTGGCATATTGAGTGCAGCACTTTCATAGCATCATCTTTTAGGATTTGAAATAGCTCAACTGGAATTCCATCACCTCCACTAGCTTTGTTCATAGTGATGCTTCCTAAGGCCCATTTGACCTTGCATTCCAGGATGTCTGGCCCTAGGTGAGTGATCACACCATTGTGATTATCTGGGTCATGAAGATATTTTTTGTATAGTTCTTCTGTGTATTCTTGCCACCTCTTCTTAATAACGTCTGCTTCTGTTAGGCTCACACCATTTCTGTCTTTTATTGTGCCCATCTTTGCATGAAATGTTCCCTTGGTATCTCCAATTTTCTTGAAGAGACCTCTAGTCTTTCCCATTCTACTGTTTTCCTCTATTTCTTTGCACTGATCACTGAGGAAGGCTTTCTTATGTCTCCTTGCTGTTCTTTGGAACTCTGCATTCAAATGGGAATATCTTTCCTTCTGTCCTCCGCCTTTTGCTTCTCTTCTTTTCACAGCTATTTGTAAGGCTTCCTCAGACAACCATTTTGCCTTTTTGCATTTCTTTTTCTTGGGGACGGTCTTGATCACTGCCTCCTGTACAATGTCACGAACCTCCATCCATAGGTCTTCAGACACTGTCTATCAGATCTAAGCCCTTGAATCTATTTGTCACTTCCTCTGTATAATCATAAGGGATTTGATTTAGGTCATACCTGAATGGTATAATGATTTTCCCTACTTTCTTCAATTTAAGTCTGAATTTGGCAGTAAGGAGTTCATGATCTGAGCCACAGTCAGCTCCTGGTCTTGTTTTTGCTGACTGTATACAGCTCCCCCATCTTTGGCTGCCAGATTACACGGGTTCAAATCCTAGCCTTGCTACTTATTGTCCTTAGGCAAATTTTTAAACTTTGTGCCTCAGTTTCCTCATTGATAAAATCAAAATGATAATAATAGAACCTGTCTTATTAAGAATATTGGGAGGATTAAATGAGTTACATATGGGCTTCCCTGGTGACTCAGATCATAAAGAATCAACCTGTGATGCAGGAGACCTGGGTTTGATCCCTGGATTGGGAAGATCCCCTGGAAAAGGGCACAGTATTCTTGCCTGAAGAATCCCCATGGACAGCAGAACCTGGCCATAGGGGAACTACAGCCCATAGGGTTGAAAAATGCTGGACATGACTGAGCGACTAAACACAGCAAGTGAGTTACATGTAGTGCTTAGAGCACTGAGAGGCACAGAAGTACTTTAAAAGTGCTGCTGCTGTTGTTTCTTCTTCTTAGTATTATTACTATTCATTTTTGCAAGGCTCAAGGGATCATAGGAAGTGTGACCTGGGTAACCTAAGCCTGAAAAGAGACTCACTCCCTGATAAGCCTTGGAAGTATTATAGCTCTAGATATTCAAAAGAAGTATGAACAGAAAAGGAACTGCCAGTCTCATCCTAGCTCTCATAGCATAAATCAATCAGTGTATCACTTCCAAATACCTACTTTACAACTTCAGCGCCTACAGAGGAAATACACAGCTTGATCTTCACTCTTGAATTGTTAATATTGAGGTTGGGAGAACGCGTTTCTGATAGATGAGGCAACTAAAGCAAGAAGGGGAGAAATTTTCGTTTATTGAGACATACTATGTGTTATGTGTTAAATCCTTGCAAAAAATATTCTCATTTAACTGGAGGCAACATCAACCAATACTATGTTGATTGCTAAATTGTGTAAAGCAGCTTGAAAATGCAGAAGAAGTTCTGAGGCAAGACACCAAGAGAGACTGATAAGGGTGTTTGCCAGCTCTGCTAAGGAATCAGCTTGGACTACTTGTTAAATATACCTACTCCCCCAGGCTGCAGCTCAACTCACTGAATCTGAATCCCCAGGGGTGAAAGTCTTGGGAACGATTCTCAGACAATAAGTCTCACCAGAGAAATGTTGGAAACCCTGGATCAGAAGACATCTTGAAAAGTCAGGAGGAGAGCGTTCTAGTCTCCATATCTAACACTTTCCATTCGCCCGTCACAAAACAAAGCAAGGAGCGGCTGGGTAGGAGCCAGCAGCATGCCCTGCGCTAGTTTCTCTTGTCGCTCACCTGAGGGCACAGAAGATCTCAACCTCGGGAATTGCACCCCCAAAAGATTTTCTTAAAAACCACTGGAGGACTGGAGTCCATGTCAAGTGAATGTTTGTTTTTTTAAAGTCTTTACTGAATTTGTTACAATATTATTTCTGAGTTTTTTTCCTAATGGTTCAATTTTTTTTGCCACGAGGCATGTGGTGTCCTAGCTCTCTGACCAGGGATCAAACCTGCAGCCGTGCCTTGGAAATCAAAGTCCTAACCACTGGACCACCACGGAAGTCCTTGGAGTTTGTGGCTTGATCCACTGGCTTCATACCTGGATACAAGGAATGCCTGGTTTAAAAAATAAGTGAAAGAAACACCTCTTTGAGTTGTATTCTCATGCACTGTGACGTCAGCAGAACCCTGAGACTGAATTATAGCTTTGCATTCAATCAAGAATCATGTATTATTCTCTATGTTATCCATCACTGCTTCCCCACTGCTCAGAAGACAGAGTGACAGCAATACACACAATGGGCAAGCACCTGAGGTGTTTTAAACCTATCAATAATAAGCATTGTTCTCAGAAAGATTTTGCTCTGTGGAAAAAGCAGAATGGAACAGCCTTTCCAATGACCAGCAGAGGCTTTGAAATTGTTTCCCATTAAATGTGCAAATTCTGAAACCACAGAATTCAGTTACCACCTCGTTTATGTCCTAGGGATTTGGTTAGGACTGAATCAAAAAAACTCTCTCAGTTCATATTAAATGCAAAATGATTATTGGACATGCTATTTCTCACATTTAACTGCATATAAACACTAACATTCAATTTATGTGAAATTAATGAGTTGGTGGTGAGTCTAGTGTATGTATTTAATCAGAAAATTACATTCAGAGTACTTGAAGGCATATTAATTGAAGTTTATCAAGAAGGCAGTAGGTATTTAGACATAAACACAAATGCAAAATATATCAATAGCTGTGCCTGTAATTATCCATCACAGTTGCCTTGCACATTCTTAATGTTTTTAAATAAAAATGAAACATAATACATGCTTGGGCCATTTTAGACATTAGAAACATTTGATATAGATATTTTATTTTATTCTTCCTATTAAACTGGATTGAATTATATAGTTATACACAGAGAATATGCACTTGCAGTTGTATTGATGAATGGAGGCACTAGTAATTGGCAAATAGTTCTTCCCCTGATGTTATTACCTACAAATTTCTGAGATTAGAATGCATATAAAACATTCCTTTACCTAGCTTGATTATTTGTGTAAATACTTAAAGAAAACAAGCTCTTGACACAATGGCCCCCATAAATGCTATCATAAGATGACATATTTACAAATCAAATATAGCAATGAGCAGCTTGGTATCAATACTTTTAAACTTGTTTTCCCAGATTTGACCCTAAAAAATGCAACAGACAGATCGATATCTGTGGCATCTTATTGTATCCAATGGACCTACTAACTCCCTGGAACCAATTGACCCATTAACTCCCTGGATCCAATGGTTCTATTGACTCCTTGGATCCAATGGACCTATTAACTCCCTGGATCTAATGGATCTGTTAATTCCCTGGGTCCAATGGACCTATCAACTCCCTGGATCCAATGGATCTATTAACTCCCTGGATCCAATGGGCCTATTAACTCCCTGGATGGGCAGATTCAGCTGGTCTGGCTTTCTCAAGTATGGGGATTGGGATTTCTTTTTAAATTTCTTTTGCTGTGTGTTTGCAATTTCTTTCTCTCTAGTAATCTAGATAGCTTGCCTTCTTCCATCTTTGAGAATCCCTGCCTGTACCCATCTGTCAGGAAGCCTGAAATAAGGAAATGAAAAACTTGGCAATTTTTAAATATCTCTGTGGAGGCTCAGTATCCAGAAGCTTCACTGCATTTTTATGCATACACTAGATGTTGGGCAGAGTGTGGACAAGGCTATCATCCATTCAGTACCTCTGAGGTCAGCACCTTTTTATGATGCTGGACAAGAAATGAGCTGAGGGTGACCATCAGTTCTCCAACAGAGGGAGGGCAGGAGTGGGGGCCGAGGAGGTGTATATTCTGTGGCCATGTGTTTACCCTTCCGGAGGAATTCTGCTAAGCTTTGGCGTCTGTCATCTCATTTGATCTTCACGACTACTCTGTGAGGTTGACATTATACCCTTGTAAAACAAGTGAGGAAACTGAGAGTTGGAGCAGTTATGGCCTTGCTCAAGAACCAGAAATACAGGACAACTAAAATGAGAAAGAAAAAAAATCACTTGAGCTAGAAATGACAGAGTTGGCATCTAAACCTTGGACCATTGGTTTCCAAATTCATCCTGTATTATGTTGAACGACCTTCTGTTTGAGTAGTTATGTAACATATCTTCATGGGGCTTCCCGGGTAGCACTAGTGGTAAAAATAAATGCTCCTGCCAATGCAGGAGACATGAGAGACATGGGTTCGATCCTTGGGTCAGGAAGATCCCCTGGAGGAGGGCATGGCAACCCACTCCAGTATTCTCACCTGGAAAATCCTATGGACAGAGGAGCCTGCTGGTACAGTCCATAGGGTCACAAAGAGTCGGACACTGCTGAAGTGACTTAGCACACACATACACATATCTGCATACAGATTCATATCTATATGAATACTAATGGAACATAGCTTACACATTTAAAAAATGGAACTGGTCATCAGTCCCTTAGTTGCCTAATTTTTTATTCCTTTTCTCAGAGGAGAATCTGAAGGTCTGGGGGAAAATCAGAAGGCATTTTATTTATTTATATCAGTGAAATCTCATGCTTTTTTCCTTAACACCCGAGTTTTCACCCCCTTTTGTGTATATGTTATCACATACATTTTGTTTATTAAATTTTATTTGTTTGCACATGCTTTCCTTAAAAGAAATGTCATTGCCTCAAAGTCTTGATAGTGGTCCTGAGCACAAGTTCTCAAGCCAAAAACAAACTTCTCCATTTACTATTCAACCTTGGCAAATCACTTCAGTTCTTTAGGTCACCTTATCTTCATCTGTAAAATGAAAATGATGATGGTGATAGCTATCTGTGGATGCAATGAGATAATGCATGGACAATGCCTGGTACCCGGTAAGAAACAGAAAGCCTTAGCTACTGTTATTTGAACAAGCATCAGGCTTAAACTCAAGACTTCACTAAGAAGGCTCATTGTCTGTGGGACCCCACTCTGTTTTCTCTTTCTTATTAACTGGGGAGATAACCAAGATCCTTAAATCCAGAGGCAGAACAAGGTCATCTCCCAAAATGAGGCCAAATAATGGAGTCCCAGTGAATTGGAAGCAGACAGATCATCTCAGTTCTACCTTCATCCCTGCTCTCAGCTGTATGCCTGGGCAAGTCACATTAGGCCTTTAGTTTTCCCTTTTGCCAGACATGGAAAATCAACCTGCCTCTGAGGTTCCTGTCAGGGTTAACCTTCTGGAAAATACCTAGGCAATCATGAATGAGTGTTCACGTCCATGAGGTTGTTGTAATTTCCTTGCTCCACCTGACCACCACAATCTAGCCCAGGAAGCCAGGAGCCCAGGCCATTCCTGAACTTTGTACTTGAACACGCAGGGCAGCTGCTAACACCCCCAACCATGCCCCCGCATGTCCTTAATCTGAAATCCCCATTAGCTCCAACTACAGGCCATCTATTACCTCATGCCCATAATGGGAGTTAATTTCTGTTGGGATCAGATGGTCTTCCCCCTGGAAATTTTTATTCATATTTCTTTCCTGTTTTGTGATTCTCAATCGGAGTTTTCTAATAACAGATCATTTCTTTTTGTCTAACTTTAATCTGGTCCTGCTTGACAAGCCCCATCCTTTTCATTGAAGGGTAAGACCACTTAAAGGAAGGCCAATAAGCCCTTGCGCTGCTCGGCCGGCTGGGGTGATTTGTCACCCGGTGCAGTGGTGGTCACACCAATGGATTTATCTCAAGGTAAATGGAGATGCTGAGACCCGGGACCTGGAGCTTTGATTAAGGCACCCTTTTTGTAGTGTTGATAGATGTTGCTTGTGTTTATCTATTTGAAATGCCACTAAATCTGTGAATACAATGGGAAAAGAGAGTACTTTGCCACTGAAAACATATTAGTGATTTATGTTTCAGTAAGAAGCACAATAAAGAGACAGAGGCTATTAAGAGCAGCTATTTTCATGAGAAATAGTTCTGCTTTAAAACATTATTAACCCCACCTTGATAAAGACTTACATGCATGCATAATCATGTTTACTTACCCCTTTTGTTTGGTGCGAAATGCATTTGAAGCACACATTCTCCAAATATTAATAAGTTAGCAGAATATTTACAGCTAGAGACACCTCTCCCAGGACTGTTCTGCATGTAAATTTCCTTCTCTCAAGATAGGGAAACAAAATAAACTTATCTAGACAGCTTTGGAGTTTATGTGGACTTCATACTGTTCACAGCACTCTCAAACCCTACTCACCATCATTTGCTGTATCTCCAGTCGCCCCCCCCCCCCGACCCCCCTCCCCCGCATTGTAGTAGAAATAACCAGTAGGGTGACACATAAAGATTATAATGCATGGATATAACTTATAACATGAATCAATGTCATCAAGACGCACCCATTTAAATGAATAGGGTCAGATGAGAGTGCTGTATCACCCTGACTTGTGTGACAGTTACAAATGCATCACCTCGTATGCATAATAGGAGTGTACAAACCAGAAGAGATTTGTAAACTTGGTTCATTTCAAGCAGAACTGACCCACAGCAATGGAAACAAGAGAAAAGGCAATGGGGCTGGAGCTGTCGGGAAATAAGTGCTTCTGCGTTCTGTGGTTTCCTAAAACCCTGACGAGCATTTCGTGTCCTCTGACTCCACTGGGGGAACGGAGAGCTCATCAGATCAGGCTGTTTATTTACTGGCTGCAGTATTTGCACGGGGTAGACAGGAGAGGGGGTGGGGGCCGGGGGCGGGGCGGGGGGACAACCTGTGTGGAGGCGGGAGTTTGAGATGTGCAATTCTTAGCAAGTCGGGGTGGCGGGGGCGTAAAAACCCCAGGCGAGTTGGGCCTGGCAGAGTTAACGGTGTTCAAGGGTGCAATTAAGTGTTTGGCAGGCTCTGTGTTGAGTGATCTGATTTATTGATACATTCCGGGGATATCTCCGCACCGCAGTGAACCGGGCGGGGGACCGTGCGTTTCCCGGGAGCGGCCAGCGGCGGGCGGCGGGCGGCCGGCGGGCGGGCTGGGCTGGGGCTGGCGTCGTGCCCCGGGTGTCCGTGCAGCGCGGAGCGGAGGCCACACCTGCACCTCATTTGCTTGCGAGCAGCGCCATGACCCGCCTGCTGATGGGGCGCCTTCGCTTTCATCCTCGGGATTATGACAAGTTATTAATTGCCACCATTAGCCGCAGCAGCCTGCCCGAGATCTCTGCTGCTCTCTGGAGGTGAGAAACTGCGCTTGTGGATGCGGAGGGAAGAAGCTCCGAGCAGTGCGGGGCAAACAGAGCAACAATCTGCCCAAAAGGGATTGTGAGACGGTGAATAATTTATTAGAAAACATTTTTCTTTGTCCTTCCCACAGACCCACAAATCCTCCCCAAGCGCTCTTTACCAGCCTTGCAGATAATGTACTTACACATCTCAGAGCCTGCTAAATAGACTGAAGAGGCCATCGGGTTCACCCTCCACTCCGCCGCTGCCAGGGCCGCGCAGACCCGGCCCGCAGCCTCTGCCAACCGCCTGCTGGTGGAGGCCAGGGCACTAGACTCGATTGCAGAGGCAGATAGGAAAAAGCCACGCGTGCCCCCCCCTGCTTTCTTCCTGGGTCCTGCTTCTCACATGGAACAGACATACCTGCTGGCAGGCTTTATATTTGCACAGAACAACACAGTTTCATTTCTTGTCATGCATATTTATTGAGTGTCTACCTTGATAGGGAGTTGCTGTGTCCCTGAAACCTTCTGGACAAAGCTAAGGCCACACACGCACAGCCATCCATGCATTGGACAGACAGAATTGTAAGCCATCCTCCTGGAGATGTGGTCTTTGTAGAGCAAAGGCCTTGCCATCAGAGACTGTATGTAGTCTGTGTTCAGCAATGCTACAGCAGGCTGAACTATTGGGGGCTCTCCAGTCCCCAGATCTTCATGAGTAAGAGAGATAGTCATATCTCCTCAAAGATTCTGGAATGACAGTTTGGAATTCAGCCAAGCATATCTGACATGAGCATCTTCTATGTCAAGGCTTCTGTGATGTCAGATCTTTTCCTCTTTGAAGTCGAAAATCTCTTAAAATTATGCTCTTGGACCTGCCTTCCTAGGGCCTTGGTGCTTAACTCTGTCATTCAACAAACCTAAAGTAAGTGCTCGCTAGGTTCCATGCTTCATGGATACAGCATCCCCAGTTCCTTGCTCTGGGGATACAGTGGTGGTGAAGAAGTGTGTTCCCTGCTATCCTGGAGGACTGCTCAGATTCCGAAGAGGCGGCATCAAGACTGCAAGTGCCAGATGGGGATCATAGCTGAGAATAAATCAAGCAAAGATGAGACAAGAATGGCTGCCTCTGTTGTGTATGTTTGAATGTGCTTTATTGTTTACTTTTTAAATTTTTTATTAGAGGATATTTGTTTTACAATGTTGTGGTCTTTTCAATACATCAATATGAATGTCATAATTAAGCATGTGTGCTAAGACACTTCAGTTGTGTCTGACTCTTTGAGACCCTGTGGACTGTAGCCAACCAGGCTCCTCTGTCCATGGGATTCTCCAGGCAAGAATACTAGAATGGGTTGCCATTTCCTTCTCCAGGGGATCTTCCCAACCCAGGGATCAAACACAAGTCTCTTATGTCTCCTCCATTGGTAGGTGTGTTCTTTACCACAACCACCACCTAATTATACATGTGTATATATATATATATCTCCCCTCCCACCTGATTGAATGTGTTTTAATGAGAAGCATGATGTGCTCTGATTCTCCTGCAGCTACCGACAGCCCCAGTCTTGGTATGCATATGGGTAAACTGCTTGCCAAACATAGGTGTACACACACACAATCACAGTAGAAGACTAACACATCAGAAGACACATTCATCCATTAATTTATTTGGCCAACACATTTTTGAGCACTTACATGAATCAGGTTCTATGGCCAGTGCCAGGCACCTCTTACTAGTCCCTGCTCTGTAGGAGCTCACAGACCAGTGTGGAAGGTAATCTATTGTGTAAAAATTATAATTGCATATGATCAGTACACTAACCAAGGGAGGTATCAAGTGTTCCAGAAGAGAAGAGGAAATAACTAGTTAGGTTTAGGGAGGTATAGGAGGGTGTGTAGATCAGAATGGATTTCCTCAGGGTAGCAGTGTTCTGGTTGGGTCTTGAAGAATGAATGAACCTCACAACTGAAGAAAGAGTACAAGAGAGATGAAAATGGGGAGAGGAAGGTGGGGCAAAGTGGCATATGCTCAGGGGCTGGGCAGTAAAGGAAGACTATTGGTTACTTGGAATCATTCATTCATTCATCCATCCATTCATTCATCCATCCACTTATTCAAGAAATGCTGAAGCCTACCATGATGCCATAAACTGAATGTGTCCCCCTAAAATTCAAATGTTGAAGGCTTAAGCCCTGTGCAGCTATATTTGCAGTAAAGAGGTAATTAAGGTTTAATGGGTCATAAGGATGGGGCCTTGATCCAATAAGATTAGTATCCTCTTAAGAGACACCAGAGAGTTCACTCTCTCTGTCTCTCTCCTCTCTCCCCCATGTGCATGGATCAAAGAAAGTCCATTGTGGGACAGAATGAAAATACAGCCATCTGCAAACCAGGAAGAGAGCTCTTACCAGAAACCAACCATGCTGGCATTTTGATCTTGCTTTTGCCTCTAGAACTGTGAGAAAATTAATTTCTGTTAAGTCACCTCCATCTTTGGGTATTTTCTTATTGCAGCCCAAGATGAATAATGCACATGCTACTAGCACTGTACTAGAACTAAATAATCAAAGATAAATAAGACCCCTCACTGACCTCAAAAGCTCAGGGCTATGTGTGAGAGACTGACCAATAAACAGTGGCCAAAGGAAATATTATGGTAGGTTCCATGATAACCTGCTTGAAATAATCAAGATTTATTTTACTAAGTGAACAATGTTATCTGTTCTTAGCTAAGCATATTTGAATGTGATTGAGGGATCTCATTTTGAAGTCATTAGTACTATTTACCAGTATTTCAATTTCCTCTCCTTCTAAGTAAATGCTCCCTCACTTTAAGTTAACTGGGTCTATATGATGTGCCTTAAAAAATGAATTTTGAGCAAAAGTGACAGGTGTCAACTGCAGGCAGGATCCTTTAAGAGCCAGTGAGTGATCTGTCAGGTTTTCTTCTACACAGATAGCAGCCATCAGCATTCCAGGTGTGGGAGGTGTCCTCAGCTCATATTTTTGCCTGAGACAATCAGGAGCAGAAGGCCTATGAAGAATGAAGAACAGGTAGCAGGGGTAAGAAATGAACCTTTATTGTTTTAAGCCACTGAGATTTGGGGTTTGCTTGTTATTGCAGCACAATCTAGCCTAATATGACTAAGGAAAGAAAAAAGTAGAGGTTACTCACATTCTGACCCTGGTAGACATTCTGGGATATTGGTTTTGCCACTTGTTGCCTGAAGAGTAACCTATTATAAAAAGGTCAAGAGAATGCACTTCTGGTTTCTGCTCTACATGGTTGTCACTTTTATCTATCATCAGGTTATAAAATAAATACATTAATGCATTTTCTCACAATCAATAAGAAGTTGGGATTTTACTTGCTCATCTTCCCTTTCAGTGTTACATCCTTCATCTGCCATGTAAGATCTGTTGTGAAGCAACAAAGAAGCCCCTGTGTGAAGCTACATCTTTTGGAGACTCAACTTGCAAAAGGGTATGATTTTCTAGTCTTCCAAATGATTCTTTTCTTTCATGTCCTGATCATGGGCCCAACAGCAGAAGGCTTTAGAAAACAAGTGTCTGGTTTAAATCCTAGCCCCACCACTTACTAGCTAAATGGTCTTGGAAAATTACACAATCTCTTTAAACTTCTGTTTCCTCATCTACAAAATGTGAATAGTAATAATACTTAACTCATGGGGATATTTTGTGAATTAAATGAGATAATGCACATACAGCTCAATAAATAGTCATCATTACTGTCGGTGGGGTTCTCATTGTTTTTCCCCATCGAGACAAGCCTAAAACCAAATGTCAAGAGTCCTTATCATAAAGCCAGGACTATTCTAAGAACGTTTACTTAAGGATCAGCTGGGAGGCCAAGGTTTGGAATAAACGATCTTTCAGCTTGTGCCCAAGATTTGTGATCCTCCAAAAGCACAGAGCTTCTTAAGGGAGATTAAGACATCTCCTAGAAAAGGTTCTATTCCAGTGAGGGTCCTGCCAAGAGAAGACCCCATTTACAGCAGGTGTGGATGTAAGCGTGGTGCTTTCATGAGTTCTGCGAACTAGCTTTCTTGTATGGCTTCTCTTTTGGATATTTAGCAACTCACTTTGGAGAAAGATTATCTCCTTTTTGAAAGTAACCTGACCACCTGTCAAAACTGGACTTGTGAGAGGAATCAAGAGGCTAACCCTTGGCAGTCTAGCCAGGCTCTCATTTGGGTAATTACACTGGCAGTGGCTGCTTTATTCAACATGAACTTGGCATTCAGTCTTAACCGTCTTCTGAGGCTCTGAGATGTGACTGAAAGAGCTTCTGGGAGCTGCCCAAGACAACTGAGAGGTAGGGAGAGCGACTGGCATAGAAGCTCTGTGATTGATGACCATTTGTAATTATGGAAATGATTTTCTATTTGAATAAAAGTGGCAACCAAGAAAGGAAAAGGTACTAAACATTCTGTTCTAATTCCCTTCTGTCACTAATACAGGTTATTCTTTAACACTGAGCTTTTAAAAAATAATTTGTTTGATGAACTTCTAATGGTGCTTACCAGGTTCTGGGCCAAGTGCTATGACATAATAATTCATGAGAGCTTGACTTACTCTACAAAGAGTTCCTGTTCATGTAATCCAACAATCCATTCATTCAGCACATTAACTGACACCCATCATGTGGCAGGCACCGTGTTGTGCAGAGTATATATTGGTGAACAAAACAGAAAGCTCCCTGCCTTTGTGGAGCTTAGAGTTTAAGGGCAAACTCTGAAAAAGTAGGCACAAAAAAGTATATGATAATTATTTCTTTTTATGCCAGCACAGGAAAATAATGGGGAGCACCACCAAGAATGTGTGGTGGGCATCAGGGAGCAACAGAGAAGCAAACAAATCCTGGCATTGCCCTGGAAAAGAGCGTTCAGAGCAAGAATGCTAGGGTGTTTGTCCACCCCGACTGCAGCCGCAAGTGCTCATGGTGGGAGGCATGCACGGGAAACGAACCCAGGAACCCAGGTACACAGGAATGATATAAATCAATGCATATACATGATAGGAATATTTCCTCAGAATACAAACCATTAGCAACCTAAGCCCTTGGCTGAGTGAAAATTCCACTTTATAGTGTTTCTGTAACTGTATAGATACACAAATGTTGTGTTACAGATCATTTATTCTACAAATATTAAACTGTTTACAGCATGATACTTACCATTGAAGCAAACAACTCATCTTTTTTTAATTTTTTTATTTTTTTATTAGTTGGAGGCTAATTACTTCACAACATTTCAGTAGGTTTTGTCATACATTGATATGAATCAGCCATAGATTTACACGTATTCCCCATCCCGATCCCCCCTCCCACCTCCCTCTCCACCCGATTCCTCTGGGTCTTCCCAGTGCACCAGGCCCGAGCACTTGTCTCATGCATCCCACCTGGGCTGGTGATCTGTTTCACCATAGATAGTATACATGCTGTTCTTTTGAAATATCCCAGCCTCACATTCTCCCACAGAGTTCAAAAGTCTGTTCTGTATTTCTGTGTCTCTTTTTCTGTTTTGCATATAGGGTTATCATTACCATCTTTCTAAATTCCATATATATGTGTTAGTATGCTGTAATGTTCTTTATCTTTCTGGCTTAATTCACTCTGTATAAGGGGCTCCAGTTTCATCCATCTCATTAGGACTGATTCAAATGAATTCTTTTTAATGGCTGAGTAATATTCCATGGTGTATATGTACCACAGCTTCCTTATCCATTCATCTGCTGATGGGCATCTAGGTTGCTTCCATGTCCTGGCTATTATAAACAGTGCTGCAATGAACATTGGGGTGCACGTGTCTCTTTCAGATCTGGTTTCCTCAGTGTGTATGCCCAGAACAAACAACTCATCTTATCTCCTCCTGCAAGTCCTCTCTGATTGCTCCACTCCCTCCACACTCCCGTGAGTTCTGTGATTCTTCTCCACATTCCCTAACCCCCTCTGTGTTCATTTTTTACACTTTTATATCACTGAATTATTTTGTTTTTCTCATCTTCTAGATTGTGAACATTTTAAAGGCAGACATGTCTTGATTGCCTCTATCTTCCCACAGCCTAGCTTCTTAGTTTGGATTTCCCCAGCAGGAGACTCTCAGACAAGCATTCAAGTACAAATGGTTTATTTGGGAAATGGTCACAGAGAATACCTGGAGAGGACTAAGGAGAGGAAACAGCAGAGGGAAAGAGGCTAATAAGAAAGTGAAAGTGTGGTCGCTCAGTCATGTCCTACTCTTTGTGACCCTGTGGACTGTAGCCCACCAGGCTCCTCTGTCAATGGGGAGACATTGTCAGTAGGCAAGAATACTGGAGTGGATTGCCATTCCCTTCTCCAGGGGATCTTCCTGACCCAAGAATAATCAAGCAAGATACTAATCCCTCTGGAGAATATGTCCACATGTTGTCCCACTAAGGGGTAGAGAAGCTGGGCATTTATCCACTGACTCCCCATCTATTGGTCTTCCAGACCAGGTGTGCTCCTGGGACCTGAAAACGCCCTCAGGCAGAGTCATAGGTGCTTACAACCTTCAGAACATGGAGGTGAGTGCCAAGGAATATGGGTGGGGCACCAACAGCATCTACTGGACTTGTCAGTGCCTGGCATCCAGGGGCTGCTCAGTAAGCTTTGATGGCTCAATGTAACAAAACAGCTAAGCAGCACACATGGTTATGGAATATTATTTACTATGTGCTCCATGGGCAAAGCTCCTGTTATTGACATGGCATCGAGCAAGCAGTGGAGTGTTAGGTCTGGAGGACCTTTGCAGGGGATGCTTGTTTCTGCAGCAATCATGAACACAGTAGTGAAGAGCTGTGTTATTTTAACTCTTCCACACAACAGTTAGAACTGGACATGGAACAACAGACTGGTTCCAAATAGGAAAAGGAGTACATCAAGGCTGTATATTGTCACCCTGCTTATTTAACTTATATTCAGAGTACATCATGAGAAACGCTGGGCTGGAAGAAGCACAAGCTGGAATCAAGATTGCCGGGAGAAATATCAATAACCTCAGATATGCAGATGATACCACCCTTATGGCAGAAAGTGAAGAAGAACTAAAGAGCCTCTTGATGAAAGTGAAAGAGGAGAGTGAAAAAGTTGGCTTAAAGCTCAACATTCAGAAAACTAAGATCATAGCATCCAGTCCCATCACTTCATGGAGAAACAGTGGAAACAGTGGCTGACTTTATTTTTCTGGGCTCCAAAAAACTGCAGATGGTGATTGCAGCCATGAAATTAAAAGATGCTTACTCCTTGGAAGGAAAGTTATGACCAACCTAGATAGCATATTAAAAAGCAGAGACATTACTTTGCCAACAAAGGTCCATCTAGTCAAGGCTATGGTTTTTTCAGTAGTCATGTGTGGATGTGAGAGTTGGACTATAAAGAAAGCTGAGCACCAAAGAATTGATGCTTTTGAACTGTGATGTTGGAGAAGACTCTTGAGAGTCTCTTGGACAGCAAGGAGATCCAACCAGTCCATCCTAAAGGAGATCAGTCCCGGGTGTTCATTGAAAGGACTGATGTTGAAGCTGAAACTCCAATACTTTGCCACCTGATTCGAAGAGCTGACTCATTTGAAAAGACCCTGATGCTGGGAGGGATTGAAGGCAGGAGGAGAAGGGCACAACAGAGGATGAGATGGTTGGATGGCATCATCGACTTGATGGACATGGGTTTGGGTGGACTCCGGGAGTTGGTGATGGACGGGGAGGCCTGGCGTGCTGCAGTTCATGGGGTCGCAAAGAGTCGGACACAACTGAGTGACTGAACTGAACTGAACCCCCTTTTGCCCAACTCCCATGTAAGAAATCTGTTAGTGCAGTGATTCCATCTGTGTTTTCTCACCTGCAGGTGTTAGGAGCTCAATTATCAGAGCATGCTAAGATGTTGTTATTTTCCGAAAGGATGTGAATTAAAGCAGATGTTACTTATGAATGATATTTAGTAGCAATGCCTCCGACTGGTTTGTTAACATACACACTTACAGTCAGATGGGGCCTCTTCATCTGATCTTCCAGAGAAAGGACCACCAACCACCCTGAAACTCCCTCATTTCTGGAAGTCCCTCTTGTTGCCCCTCTTGTTTAAAAGTGACACTGGTGATGCTAGCCCAGGACTTCACCAGATTTGGAGCTTCTTATAGCAGAATTTACATGAATAACCCCATTCAAAGCTTAATCCAATAAAAAATAAATATACCCTATAATTTTAAAGGATGTGACTCCAGAAAAATAACAGTCATTCCCATATGTTCCAATATAAGGTTTCTAGTATCTGAATGCCTGGGTCCTGAACTTCCTTTTCTCATCTATAAAACAGGGATAATAATAGTTCCCAGCCCACAAAGTTGTAATAAGGATTAAAGGAACTAATACATGTAAAGATCTTAGAATAATGCCTAGCTCTTTCAATAGTTCCCAGTGCTATACTAGACACTGAGTGACCATGAAATGATCCATTCATTCATTCATTTATACAAAAATATTTATTGAGCACCAACTCTGTGCTATTCACTGTACTTCTGCTTCATGGACTATGGTAAATCCTTTGACTGTGTGGATCACAACAAACTGTGGAAAATTCTTCAAGAGATGGGAATACTAGACCACCTGACCTGCCTCCTGAGAAATCTGTATGCATATTAAGAAGCAACAGTTAGAACTGGACATGGAACAACAGAATAGTTCCAAATTGGGAAAGGAGTACGTAAAGGCTGTGTACTGTCACCCTGCTTATTTAACTTATACGCAGAGTACATTATGAGAAATGCTGGACTGGATTCCACAAACTGGAATCAAGATTGCCAGGAGAAATATCAATAACCTCAGATATGCAGATGACATCACCATTAATGGAAAAAAGTGAAGAGGAACTATAGAGCCTCTTGAAGAAAGTGAAGGAGTAGAGTGAAAAAGCTGGCTTAAAACTCAACATTCAAAAAACAAAGACCATGGCATCTGGTCCCATCACTTCATGGCAAATAGATAGGGAAACAGTGGAAACAGTGACAGACTATTTTGGGGGACTCCAAAATCACTGCAGATGGTAACTGTAGCCATGAAATTAAAAGACACTTGCTCCTTGGAAGAAAAGCTATGACCAACCTAGACAACATATTAAAAAGCAGAGACATTACTTTGCTGACAAAGGTCCATCTAGTTAAAGCTATGGTTTTTCCAGTAGTCATGTATGGATGTGAGATTTGGACCATAAAGAAAGCTGAGCACCAAAGAATTGATGCTTTTGAACTGTGGTGTTATAGAAGACTCTTGATAGTCCCTTGATTACAAGGAGATCAAATCATCAATCCTAAAGGAAATCAGTCCTGAATATTCATTGGAAGGACTGATGCTGAAGCTGAAGCTCCAAAACTTTGGCCACCTGATGCAAAGAACTGACTCATTGGAAAAGATCCTGATGCTGGTAAAGATTGAAGGCAGGAGGAGAAGGGGATGACAGAGAATGAGATGGTTGGATAGCATCACCAACTCGATGGACATGAGTTTGAGCAAGCTCTGGGAGTTGGTGAAGGACAGGGAAGTCTGGACTGCTGCAGTCCATGGAGTCACAAAGAGTCAGACTGAACTGAGCAACTGAACTGAACTGAACTGAATCGCAGTAAACAAAATAAAACTTGTCCCACTCTTAACAGAGTTTACAATTATAAAAGAAGGCAAAGAAGGTTATGATGGATCAAGACCTCAGCTGACAGGGTAAGGGTCAGGTGAGGCTTCCTGCAAATGAGGACTATGGTAAGACCTGGGAACTAGGAGTAGGCAGGCAAAGTGTGTTCCAGATGGGCATTGGCATGTGCCATGTTCTGGAAGTGAAAGATGGCAGAGACAGAGTGACTCACCATGGCCATGATATGGAGGGATGGTGAGAGGGAGTCTGGGGAAGAAGGCAAGGAGGTGGGTCACGAAGGGCCTATCTGCACTGTTTTTGTGCTGTTCAATATCCTTGGAACAAGTGGGTGAGTGGGGAGGAAACACACCAAGTTTACCACTCTTGGCGCGTCACCCACATGGCCTTACGTTGTAACTTTTTAGTGTAAATGCACACCTATTTTCACCCCATCACATTGTGAATTCCTTGAGCATTCCTTGGGTCTTATATTTCTTTGAATACTCTCCAGCCACTGCTAACCTTCTTGGTAACTGGGTCTCCAACTAGCCATCTTTTAGCACCTCTTACATAATGTCAATTCCAGTGTTATTCTCTTTGATCTGAGAAGCAAGTCTCCATCACCTGCTAAGGACCTCAACACCCTGCCTTGGTCTTATCTGACCTTCCTACCACCTTGAACTGGACTCTTCCCTCTATTCCCTGTCCCAAGATGACAATCAAAGCTTCCCAATGCTGTTTACCTCTTTACTGGGACACCTTCTAATTTCCCATCATCATTCCCTGCAGCAGTTTTATCACTTACCAGACCCTCCCTTCCACCCCAATGTGAACAGCTTGTTTAGACCAACTGTTTTGATTTTTACCTGTGAGATACAATGCAGTGAATTTCAATGCCTTTGGAGTCACACACATCTGAGCTTTAATCCCACCTCCTAGCTGTGAGATCTTAAGCAATTTACTTAATCTTTCTGGACTCTATTTCTCTCATCTGTAAAATGGGACTAAGAAAAACACTTACCGCAGGGTTGTTGTGAGGATTAAAAATTGTTATAGAAGTAAGATGCTCGTTAAATATCGATACCTGTGTCCCTGATGATAGAGACAGCTTGTATAGTTTCCAAGGCTTAAACTTTCCATATTTACACTTTCTTTTGTGGTTGAGTCCATCCCCAGAAATCTTGTAAAATAGTCATTAGGCTCAATGCAGGATAATTTCTTGGCACAAAAAAGCTCTCATTTTCAAGATTTACCCTGTAAATGTAAGTTATTCTCATTCTCAGTTGCAAGGACGTTTTTCAAACTTACCTATGCATGGTAACTCTAGACCTAAAAGACACATGGGCAGAGATCACTGAAAGAGCAAGCCATTCTGAAGCTCTTTTTCTCTAGAGCAACACGTGTACAGTATCCAGAGCAATGAGATCCTGATTGCCAGGCCAAACTTCCAATAAGAATCTAATGAGCTATAAACCCCTGGAACTCTGCTCAAGTCACTGATGGAAACAGCAGCATCCAAGCCCTTGGATGGAGTCACTGTCTTATCATTAGACTGAGTATGTGGTGGACCCAGGAGTACGCAGATGAGAGAAAAGGAGTGAGGGATGAGGAAACAAATTGAAAAGTATACACTGAGAAAGGAAGAGAGATGAAAACACAACTCATGAATGTAATTATAAGATCTTCTTAACTACCAAAGTTTGGGAAAGCCAAACTGATTCCAAGGGAGCTTAATGAATATAAGTACTGGCCATGGGGCTTCCTTGGGGAGAACTGTGAAGGGCATCATGTCAGTCTTTCTGCCCCTTTTGCATCTCTCTCTCTCTCTCATTTCTGTGTTCTCTGGGCATATCTGGGCACTTAAGATTGAGGATGGGAAGGAAAGCATGAAAGAAGAGGGGAGAGGGGAGGAGGAAGGAAGGGGATTGCCAGCTCAGGGAGCACCAACCACTGCAATGTGTCCAGGGCTCTGCCAGCCACTTCTCATTCCTTAATTCGGTGTTGGGAACATGGGCACTGGCAGCAGACAGACCTGCTTCAGGGCCCACCCTGGTCCAACCTTGGCAAGTGGCCTGGGTTCTTTATATGTAAAATAACATGGAGGTGATTAGGAGCATGAAATAAGATAACCTGTATGAAGCCCTTAGCATACAAATGAAATGCTCAACAGTCTCTTAATATGATTTCACTTTACTCCTATTATTTCACTTTACTCCATAACAGAGGGCAGTGAGGCTCTTATCCCCACCTTGGGATGAAGACACGGGCAGGTGGGACATTAAGGAGACAGTGAGCGCCATGAAAGTGAAGGCCATGCCAGCCTAGGTCACTGCTGCACCAAGCGCATGGGCAGTTACGGTCATGGAAGGCTTCCCTGGGCTTCCCTGGTGGCTTAGTTAGTAAAGAATCACCTGCAGTGCAGGAGACTGCCAGCAATACAGTAGGCCCGGGTTCAGTCCCTGTGTAGGGAAGATCCCTTGGAGAAGGAAACGGCAACCCATTCCAGTATTCTTGCCTGGAAAATCCCATGGACAGAGGAGCTTGGCAGACTACAGTCCATGGGGTCACAAGCGTTGGACACAACCTAACAACTAAACCACCACCACCAAGGCTTCACTAAGTATCTGTGGTCGAGAAGGAATTCAAATTCAGTGGCTGATCCAAAGCCAGCGTCCTCTCCAATACCAATTTCCCGTCCCCAGACAATCCTTTGTCTTTGTGGACAGCAGTGGAACAGTAATTAAAAGCACAGGCTTGAGAGCCAAACAGCCAGGGTTCAAGTCTCAAGTTACAGAACTGCTTTGTGAGCCAACTATTGCTACATTTATTGTACTCATCACTTCCCACCCTCACTCCACCCCTGAGTAGAGTCCCTTCTTCTTGTTTGTTTTTTGACATCCCAGAGTATCTCAAAGGGAACAGGGTAAAAAGGATTATTTGGGGGCCAGAGCCTCAAAGAAAAATCCCATGCTTGGAGGTAGTATAGTGATGGCAGAAAATAAAAACCTCAGGGAGAGAGTTAGGATGGTGTGTCTGGGGTTTGTTTTACATTAGATGGGAACAAAAATAACAAAAGGAAAGAGCTTTGGGAGGAAGCTAATAATTACTGAGCAACGACTGTACACTCACTCTGCTTGGTATTTTATGTGTGGTATCTCATTTCATCCTATCAAATTTTGGAAGGAAAACTCCCATTTTACAGATAAGGAAACCGAGAGTCAGAAAGGCTAAGTACCTTGGTTCGTTTAGCCTGTTCCGTTAAATGGCAAAATGAGTTTCATTTCCAGGTTGGATTGTCTCCAAAGCCCATGTTCTTTCCACAAGTACAGTCTGCCTCTCTTTAAGGTAAAAGAAAAATAGATTTGTCAGACTTTTAAGTTTACCAAAAAGTTTCGTCTTCTCTCGGGTGTCCATGGGGAGGTGATTTTCTGTGTTTGGAAAGAATACTCATGTCTCTGTTCTGCTCTCAAGATCCTACTCTTCCCTTTTTAATACTGTACGCTGATCAATTGATCAATGTAATATGGAGTCTGCGGGTCCCTGGAATTTTATTCTATAGTCAGGCCACAAATTTGTGATTATTTTAAAAAATAATTATTTGTACTCAACATAAATTTTTTAAGAAGATAAATAAGCATATTTTTAGATTTCAAAATATAATATTGATTCTGATAACACAAGACAGAAGGAGGTGACAAGTCAGAGTGCTGGTTTAAAGACTGAACCCTGTAAAATTTATAGGCAATCTACAGTGAAGCTAAATCTAACAGCCATGAAACAAAAAATAGCACAATCACTTTACAGGGGTTTTCCAGGCAACTCTGGAATTCAAGCGTCCAAGTTCAGCCCATGTAATAAAAGAGAGTTTATGATGGTTTTCCAATAGAAGCAGAAGATGGAGAAAAGAACACTTGTATTCGTGAGCATCCTAAAACCAAAAGCCCCATGAGAAAAGTTTACTAAGTGTGAAACATTTGTTTTGAAAAGAAAGGATGCTAAACCATAAAGGACACAAAATCCATCATTAACCCAGGCAGCCATAGAAACATTCATTCATTCATTCATTCTTGCAGCAAAACCTTCATTGAGCACCTACTATTGGATACAATGGCAAACAAATGTCCAGCACAAGGGATGTAAAGCTAATTAAGGCATACTTCCTGCCCTCAAGGAAATCTTATCTGAGAGGTGAGACAAAGTGATTATCAAATAAATGCAATGTTTGAGATCTTATCCTAAGAGCAGGGTTTACTGGGTGCTTTCCAAGTGCCCTACTTAGTTTAAGCACTTTCTATGTTATTAACTCATTTACTCCTTATAACAGCCCTGTGAAGTGCATGCCCAGGTGCTCGGTCATGTTTGATTCTTTGCAACCCCATGGACTGTAGCCCACAAGGCTCCTCTGTCCATGGGATTTCCCAGGCAAGAACACTGGAGTGGGTTACCATTTCCTCCTCCAGGGCATCTTCCTGGCCCAAGGATCAAACCCACAGTCTCCTGCAATAGCAGGCAGATTCTTTACCACTGAGTCACCTGGGAAGCCCGTTCTAGGAAGTAAGTACTATTCAGTTCAGTTGAGTTCAGTCACTCAGTCATGTCCAATTCTTTGCAACCAAATGGACTGCAGCATGCCAGGCTTCCCTGCCCATCACTAACTCCCGAAGCTTGCTCAAATTCATGTCCATAGAGTTGGTGATGCCATTCAACCTCTGTGATCCTCTTCTCCTCCTGCTTTCAATCTTTCTCAGCATCAGGGTCTTTTCCAATGAGTCAGTTGTTTGCATCAGGAGGCCAAAGTATTGGAGTTTGAGTTTCAGTTTCAGCGTCCATCCTTCCAATGAATATTCAGGACTGATTTCCTTTAGGATTGAGTGATTTGATCTCCTTGTGGTCCAAGGGACTCTCAAGAGTCTTCTCCAACACCACAGCTCAAAAGCATCAATTCTTCAGTGCTCAGCTTTCTTTATAGTCCAACTCTGACATCCATACGTGACTATGCCATTTTACAGATATGAATCAACAGAGTAAGGGACTTGCTCAAGGTGAGACCTAGGTAGAAAGGGCCATGAAAGCATATTGGAGGGATCTGCCTGAGGGTAGAAGAAATGCACATGACCTGAATCTTAAGGAAAGACGAGGAGTTTTCTGGATGGAGAAGTGGGACAGGGAAGTACTTTATTAACACAGGGACAGTATATGCAGAGGCAGGAAGGGGCTCCTGCGCTTGGTGCATCTGGAGAACAGAGAGCAGTTCTGTGGATGAGGGTAGGACTCGCAATGCATGATAGTCTGAGATGAGACACTGTGCGGGGTTTTATGAGTCAGGAAAGAGAGTTTGTGCAGTACGGAACCAAGTGAGGATTTTAAGCAAAGGACTCCAGATAACTGAGCAGCTAACTTTGGCAGACAGTATATTACAGAGGAGTAAACTTGAAATATGAAAATTAGGAGGCTAAACTAGCAATCCAAATGTGAGATGGTGGCCTGAATGAGGCCAGTGATTGGGAGGATGATAAGAAGGGGATTTGAAAAATTTATGAATAATGCATTTATATTTCTGTTTATGGCAGTTATGGTAGGAATTATCAAGATACCAATCCTTGGAATGAGATGCCCTAAAAAAATTTGCAAAACAACTTTTTTGAATAAATCTGGACTCATCCATTCATTTTTACCTAACAAACACTAATATGTATTTTTACCTTTAACAAGGCCTTGTACAGTACCTGGTGCATAGTGAAAAGTGAAAGTGGTAGGAGCTCAGTCGTGTCCAACTCATTGTGACCCCATGGACTGTAGCTCTCTAGGCTCCTCTGTCCATGGGATTCTGATACTCAAAATTACACACACAAGCACACACTCATACACATACAACATCAAAATGGACTAACAATTTTGGGGCACCCCTAGGCTTCCCTTGTGACTCAGACAGTAAAGAATCTGCCTGTAGTGCAGGAGACCCAGGTTCAACCTCTGGGTTAGGAATATCTCCTGAGAAAGGAATGGCTACCCACTCCAGTATCTTTGCCTGGAGAATTCCATGGACAGAGGAACGTGGTGGACTACAGTCCATGGGGTCCCAAAGAGTTGGACACAACTGAGCAACTAATGCTTTCACTTTTTTCACTTTTTCACTGAACCTCAAAGCTAAAGCCATTTATTTAATGGAGCACAGTCTTCACTAGTCCGTAAGGTAACATCTTACATTGTAGAATAAGAGTTCACTGTATTCAAATTTAAGGAAAATGGGAGTCTACCTGGTGTGAAACATTACACCTCACCCTCTCACTGTATTTAATAAATTACCTCCACCATCTTCTTTTACCAACGGAGAAATTGGGCAACAGAGAACTTAAGCTACCTGCTCAAAGCCACACAGCAAGATGATGTAGAAAACATGAAATATTTATTTATCCACCATGTGTTCCCCAATGCTGCTTCTCCTTCCACTTTAAGAGAAAGTTAGAAAATTATGGCGCGAGAGGGACAGGAAATTCTGCATAAAAGAAAACATTGAAAAAAAAATACAAATGTGGCCTAATTTAATTTCCAATACATGTCTCCACTTTCAGCTTTGAAAAAAAAGGTTAAAATGCAATTCTCCGAAACGAAGTTATTCGACAGAGGAATATTAACCTCCTCGCCCCCTTGTACTTTGACTCGTTTTATCTCCTTTTCATTTTTGTTTGTGGGTCTATTCATTTTGGTGAGGCCAGGCACGTTGCTAGGTAACAGGCCCATCGCGGGCTAGCATGTTAGTTTGTCTGGCTGGCCCGGGTGGCAGACTTCCCTAGTGCTAGCTGCCGGCAAAGCAGTCTCTTACAAAAAGCATTTATCACCGAGCAGGCACCGTAATGGCCACTCAGTGGAGGGGAAATTGAGCTGACCTGAAGGCCAAAGCTGTTAGGGAGACTGGTGGGAAGGGTAAGAGGGTCACAACACCCTTTTCCCACCCACTTAGTGGGCAGTAAGCGCTAGCACAGCCCAGCCACTGTGTTCACTAACATATCCTGAGGCTTTGCACCTGAAATAAATGTTTGCTTGACATTAACGATAAAAAAAAAGAGGGGGGAGGAGAAAAAATAAAATCGGTTTGCTCCCAGAACAATGAGCTATGTGATTTAAAGTTAGCCAAAGTTCCCTTAAGATTTGATTTTTGGTGGTTATGCTGTAGGGGAGATTCTAAATAATTAGTGTATTCTGATAGTGGCTATAGAAACATTTCTTTCCCTAGCTTCATGAATTTGAAAGTAGTGAATCTAAATAGCTGTGCTTTTTAGATTTCTCCCTTCACCCCGTTAATGGCACAAGCTTTACATATCAAATGCTGGCCGTTGCTAAATTTATAATGGTTTCAATTCCTGTTGAATTACTTAATGACCATTTCCTTCAATATTCATTTGTGCTTAGCATGAAATAAAGTTTAAAATGAAAATTGAGAATTTTTAATACTGTATTTAAATATGCTTCTGCAGTGTCGAATAAAAACACATATTTGGATGTGATGTTTCTGATACAATGCTAAAGATTTTTCTGGAAACATCCATATTTCTTTACTTTTTTTGGAATTATTTTTTGTGACTAAGAACAAAGAAAATGGCATTACAAAAATAAGAAATACATGTGTAGGGCATAAAAGGATAAAAATAATATAAACAGTATGAAAACTTATGGACACAAGGAAGGAGGAGGAAAGAGAGGGTGGGACAAATAGAATAGCATGAAAACATATGTATTACCACATGTAAAATAGACAGCCAGTGGGAATTTGCTGTGTGATCGGGGAAGTCAAACCAGGGCTCTGTGACAACCTAAAGGGGTGGGACAGGGTGGGAGTGGTGAGGGAGTTTCAAGAGGGAGGGGACAAATGTACACCTATGGCTGATTCATATTGATATACAGCAGAAACCAATACAATATTGTGAAGCAATCACCCATCAATCAAGAATAAATAAATTTAAAAAACAGTATGAAGGCTATACGTGGATTTCATATTAGCTATGTAGAAATCTCTGCAAGTTTCAATTGTGGAGGAAAGCAGAAATTCCTTCCCTATACCACTGGTTTTTCTCAGTCAACTATAGGCTAAGTGCTTTGTACTTGAACTCTCAAACTATATGTCAAATTATATAAGGGGGTTTAAGTGTTCTTGCATGGAAAAGTAAGCACTAAATATCATCCAGAATTTTGTTTTTAATAAGGCACCTCAATATTCTTCTTTAATTGGGTGCAAATTTTTCTCTTGCTTTTCAAATAAGAAACATGTAACATCAGACAAGATGTTAGCTGTAACACAGACATGGGACAACAATTTTATTACTGTGAAAAAGCAAACATTTGGAGCAACTGAAAGCACTAAGGGTAGATTTTCAATAGCACTCAAAATTCTCTCATTTTGGAAGAATTAGGCTTCTGGCCTTCATGAGATGCCAAATTTATAAGCCCACCAGAGCCTCTGCGTTCTTTTTGACCAATTAGCCTCATTTTATATATAGTCAAGAGGACTTGCCACAGCTTTTCTTTGGAAATGGAACAGAGTTGAGAGCATTAAAAGGGCCTTTTCCTTCAGTTTGGATCCACTGCTTTCAAACAACAATATTTAACCAACAAAAGAAGAGACCAAGTTAATCTCAGTTTTAGTGATTCCCTTGAAAGTCATCAAATAAAAACGTGAACTTTAAAATTGATCAGGATTAATTTCACTGACACTGTATCATAACATATATCTCTTCAGAGACTCATTTGTTGGGCTGCAGATGCAAAGAAAGTAAGGAAAGAAATAAATCAGAATACAATAAGGTAATTAGACTTTTGCCATTGATAGAATACTAAAAATGTCTGATTTATCAAAGCATTAGCAAACAGAAGTAAACACAAGACTTATATTTTCTTACAAAATACCTAGAGAGGAAGATTAAAATAATAACCAAGACCATGTGTATCAATAAATTTAATTTATAAATATCACCCCATTGCTAAAAGATGCTCTTTCATTTGCTAATTTGAAGAGTACAACAGCAAGGGATGATTTATCAATCCAAGTGCCATTCTGATGTGTAACGGCTGTTCTCATCTCCATGGACATTTTCTTACCCAGATGAGAGAGAGTTCTAGTGAATCTGAAGTGTAGCTTAATAAATAAAGTTACTTAGTCTTTTCCTGCAGTCATTATCTTCAATCTGAAATTAAACAAATATATTTATACTGTTTTTCTTCATCATGATCTCAATCCCAGTGTGCTTACAGTAAGAAAAATAGCTACTTGTGACAGGTATTGTCCTAAGTGTGTATGTGTTGCTGTTGTTGTTCAGGGGCTAAGTCATGTCCTACTCTCTGTGACCTGATGGAGTGTAGCATTCCAGGCTCCTCTGTCCTTCACTGTCTCCCATTTGCTCAATTTCATGACCATTGAGTTGGTGATGCATTCTAACCATCTTATCCTCTGCCACCCCCTTCTTTTTTTTTTCTCTTCATGGGTCACAGCCTTGTGGTGGTGAAGAGGCTTGTGTAACTCGATGAAGCTATGAGCAATGCTGTGCAAGCCACCCAACATGGGTCACAGTGAAGAGTTCTGATAAAAACTTGGTCCACTGGAGACGGAAATGGCAACCCACCCCAGTATTCTTGCCTAGAGAACCCCTATGCAGTATTTTAAAAAGTGTGTATGTACATTATCTCATTTAATTCTAACAACAGCTCTATAAAGCAGATTTTATTATTACCCTCACTTACCAATGAGAAAAATGAATCTGATAGAGGCATGACAATTTGCTTTTGATAAATGAATTGAGATTTGAACCCAGGCTGGTCCAATTCCAAAATATGTGCTCATAATCACTATAATGTACTTGAAAGTCTTGAGAATCAAAATTCTGTCAAAGACAAACTGTAATGCTAATTACAGCAATTGTAATTTAATATAAGCTGTTACATAAAAACTTAAGTTTCAGTGAAGAAATTTTAGCGGTGAAAGAACCTCAGGAGCCGTTGAAATTCAATCTTCACTTCCCAGGTGAAGAAGTGGGGGTGATCTACCAGGAAGCCCATGTAAAGTTATTATATGAACATAAGATTGAGTGGTTGTCCCACAAAGTAAGTCATTGTACCTTTGTCTAGTATATTTACTAGTAGTTAATATAAATAGCTAGTATGTTTAAAATATTATTCAATATGCAACATATCTACCTACACAAACTTGTCAGGGAGACATATCTGTCCAAGATGAGGTGAAATTGTCTTCAAAGTCAAGGAAAATCGACCTATTTCACTCCACACTGGCTCCTCTCGTGACGTCTTTATGTCAGGCACTGGGACACAGAGATGAAGTGGTCTCAGTCAAGGCTTTGCATGGTAACAATATCCACAGGAATTCTTATGAATTTTAAGCAATTTACTTGAAATTTAATTTGAAGACCTAGCCTGAGGTTAATCTAAATAATGTGTATGAACACTAAAATAGATGCTACTCCCTGGGTGTGGCAAAGCTCAGCCTCACAAGCAAAAGGTGACTGAGCCTGAAGCCATATTCCTTTTGGAGGTGGGAATGGAAACAAAACTACTCAGATGAAACATCCCTTCCAACATACAGTCTACCCAAGGAATTGCTGAACCACTCTGTGATGCTATCCCCAAACAGTCCATTGAGCAGAATTCTCTGTAGACCTTTCAATCGGACCAGGAGGAGCTCAGAAAATTATGAAATCATGTTGTTACATAAAAAGAGAGTCAAAGAATAGAAAGTAAAATAATTCAATAGACTTAGATGAAGGAGTATTTCTTTTTTCTTCTTTTTAAAAAAAATTTTAATTGGAGGATAATTACCTTGAAATATTGTGTTTGTTCTGCCATACAACATCGTGAACCAGCCATAAATATACATATAACCCTCCCTCACGAGCCTCCCTCCCACTCCCACCCCTCTAAGTCATCACAAAGCACCAGGCTGAGCTCCCTGTGTTATGCAGTAACTTCTCACTATCTATTTTAGACATGGTCATGAATATGTTTCAATGCTACTCTTTAAAGAGGACTTCTTGTTTTATAAATATCAATATATATGAACTCAATTAGTTCAATATCCTTGTAAGCAAAGTCAGAGAATTTCAGTGATTTGTCAAGCTCAAACATCTTGAAATGGAAAAATGAACCAAGACCTCTTGACCTCGATTCCATGATTCTTCCACTACCCCAGACTGCTTAAACCAATATCAATGTCTAGTACATATATAAGAAAGATAGGAAAAGAGTAGAAAAATGGTACACTTATTTGATGATGTGTGTATATCAAGATGGAATAAAAGTTACAGTGTAATTTCAGACAAAAAGCTACAAATTTATAACTTCAAAGTTATTTTGAACATGTCCACAAAAATATTTTTATAGTCTCCACATAATGAGAAACACTGTCTTAATAGCCACTTACATGAACCCATGAGCATTAAAATGTAAGACATGAACTGCTCAGTACACTCTCTCTAATACCTAAGACTTTCCTCCTTGCAGTGTAGAAGGCCCCCAAATTGTCATTAGCATGGTAAGTTGCTCAACATAAATGTCCTCAGACTTTCAAATTACTTTGCCATATCTGACCTGTCATGGAGTCAAAAGAAGAAAAAAAAAAGATTGGAAATATCCTGATATTTTGAAAGCGACAGTTTCTTTGGGGTTTGACTTTCTGAATTATAAATTCCTCAGGATGGAAATTTTCTTCTTCATTTGGCACATTTATCAGCTGCAAACTATTACATGACTATGTAAAAATTGGCAATAAAGAAATCCCAAGAATATGGAATAGAAACTGACATGTAGTAAGAAATTCAATAAAGTGTTTGATAAGTGAATGAATGAATAACTCTTATTTTCTTCAATCACTTTCCAAATGATATCAAACAAATTGCATTTATAAAAAATTACAGCATGGTTTTATATAGGTAAACTTTGAGCTTTCTTGAGGAGAGTGAGCTTTCTCTAATTTGTGCTTTATAAAGTCTTCTTTGAAATATTATAATCTATGTTACAGTAACATAATTAATATAAAGGTGTTGTATCACACCTTTTTCTTTCAATGATGCACCATTTTCTTTATATTACTTGACTAAGAAAATATTTCCCTTAATGCAGCGCAACTAGAACTTAAAACAGTGTTAGAAACAGCTCTGCATTTTACAAAAGCTTAATCTTCTCATAGGATGAAATAGGATTATTCTTCATCTTAAAATATCAGCTATAGGACTTTCAATATCTTCACTATAAGTGTCAAGTAGGGATTTAAGGAATTAATTCTTATAATTTGGGCAGGGAAATAGTCATCAAACTAAATGGTTTAGTTTAACAAACATTTCTTGAGCAATTACTGAGTGCCATGGTAAACTTAAAAATGAATGAAAGATAGTGCTTGCCTTCAGAAACAAATTCTGTAGAGTTCCAAGGAAAATAAAATGGATATGACAACACACACTAGTCTTCCCGCCCACTAATCCTTATCCTCAGGGAATATGTTCCAGGACCCCAAAGGATGTCCGAAACAATGGTCATCTGCTTTGGTCATCAGAATCAGATGACAATGGCCGGGAATCCTGGGAAGGATAGAGTGGAAAAGCATTAGATTTCATCACACCTCTCAGAGCAGTGCCAAATTTAAAACTTAAGGATTGTTTATTTCTGGAATCTTCCATGTAATGTTTTTGGATCATGCTTGACTGTAGGTAATTAAATTTTAGGAAGTGAAACCATGGATAAGGGGGGACTACTAGTATCTTATTAGTATAAGTAAGATTAGATTAACAATGATACACCAAGGAGTGGGGATGGACAATGGAATTGTCTACACTAGGTACAGCATTATCTGTACAGAATTAAAAAGCCTAAGCACATCTTAGTCTACTTACTATCACCATGCACTGGCAATTCAACTGGGGTTGAAGAGTGTCTCCCCAGGAAGTTCACGTCCTTCTCAGAACCTCAGAATGTAACTGTATTTGGAAAAAGGGCTGTTGCAGATGTAGCTAGTTACAATGATGACATGCTAGAGTAGGATGGGCCCTTAATCCAAAGATGGATGTCCTCATTTTCTTCATGGTGTCTTATTTCTCCGAATGAAGAAGAGGAAAAGTGACACAATGGTCAACACAGACAAAGAGCACCATGGGAAAAGATTGCTGCATATAGAAGCCAGAAAACATCAAGGCTTGCCAGCAACTGCCTGAAGCTAGGAGAGAGACATGGAACAGAGTCTCCCTCAGTGCCTCCCAAAGGACCTAACCCTCCCAACACCTTGATCTCATACATCTGGCCCCTACAACTATGAGATAATAAATTTCTCTTGTTTAAAGCCACCCAGTTTGTGGTACTTCATTATGGCAGCACCAGAAACAAAACCCATGATTATTCCTAACTACTTATTATACCACTGAATATTAATATAATGTGGTCACTACTGAAGGGTGTATTGTAATCATAATAGCTTATGATTAGTAGAATAATAGTCTGGAAGTAGCTGTGCAAAGCTTAATCGCTCAGTCATGTCTGACTCTTTGCAACCCATGGACTGTAGCCTGCCAGGTTCTTCTGTACATCGGGATTCTCCAGAGTGGGTTGCCATGCCCTCCTCCAGGGGCTCTTCCCAACCCAGGGATTGAACCCACATCTCTTACATCTCCTGCACTGGCAGGTGGGTCCTTTACCACTAGTGCCACCTGGGAAGCCCCAGATTTGAACCTAGGAGTCTTCAACATCCAGGCTTCTCAGGTGGCAAGTGGTAAAGAATCTGCCTGCCAGTGCAGGAGATGCAAGAGATGCAGGTTCGATCCCTGGGTCAAGAAGATCCCCTGGAATAGGAAATGACAACCCACTCCTGTATTCGTGCCTGGAAAATTCTGTCGACAGAGGAGCCTCATGGGCTACAGTCCATGGAGTTGCAAAGAGTTGGGCACAACTAAGCATGCATGTGCATCTTTAGCACACATCAAATACCCCAAGCCTTCACATCTTCATGCAGCAAATACCCTCTACCTGGAATACTCTTCTTTATCTAATAAAATTTCATTCATTCTTCCAGACCCAGCTCGAAAGTCACCTCCTCTGCACTCTCCTTGCCAGTTTCCCCAGTCACAGTAATTGTACACTCTTTGAGTCTCCTTCACATCTCTTTTACCACAAGGATAGACTTCGTCACAGTCTGGCTTTGTTGGTACTGGTCTCTTCCCTCCTCACCCACAAATAGAACGTGATGTTTTGGGAAGTGGAGGCATGTCTCATTAATCTTGGTCTTCGCAGTGCGGTAGTTGGGTGCTTAATTCCTAGTAGACACAAATCTGTATTTATTAAAGATGGACCTGAATGTCAAGTTTGGCTGCATCCTTGACTAGATGTGTGAATCTGAGAAAATTCCTAAACCCTTCTATTTTCATTGCTCTCATCTATAAAACAGTGATGATGAAACCTACTTGTGAGGTTGTAGTGAAGACAAAGACAGATGAGATATGTGAAAGTGCCCACACAGTGCAGGGCACGGAGTAAGCACAAGATAAATACTTTTTTAAAAAAGATTATGCTCCACTTACAGTTATAAATTGTTGGCTATATTCCCTGTGCTGTACAATATATCCTTGTAGTCTATTTATTATATACTTTGTAGTTCTGCCTCTTAATCCCCTACCCCTATCTTGCTCCTCTCCCTGTTCCCTTTTCCCACTGGTAACCACTAGTTTGTTCCCGTATCTGTGGATCTGTCTCTTTTTTGTTCTATACACTCGGGTTCTTTTTAGATTCTACATGTAAGCGATATCATACAGCATTTGTTTTTCTCTGCCTGACTTATCTGACTAAGCATAATACACCTGCAATGTGGGAGACCTGGGTTTGATCCCTGGGTTGGGAAGATCCCCTGGAGAAGGGAACGGCTACCCACTCCAGTATTCTGGCCTGGAGAATTCCAGGGACTATACAATCCATGGGGTTGCAGAGTCCCACAGGACTGAGCGACTTTTACTTTCGCTTTCACTACGCGCCCCCCCCACCCCCGCAAGCCCATCTATGCTGTTGCAAATGGCAAGATTTCATTATTTTATGGTTGAGTAGTAATCCATTATATATATATACACCACAACTTCTTTATCAATTTGTATGATAAATATCTTTAAAAGGAGTAAAATAAATGAGTAAGGTGTCATAGTGTAAAAGCAAATAGTAATAATAAAAACCACCACTTATTAAGTAAGTGCCAGGCACTATTTTAGGTAGAACATATACATTACATCATCATTCCTCAAATTCCACCAGTTATTATCACAATCATCATTTGCTTTTATTAAGGAATTGAACTGAGGTCTATACAGGTTAAGAAGTTTACCTAAGGTCAAGGGGACAGCAAGATTTAGACTCTGATTAGAATGAGTCCAAAACTCTAGCTTTGAGAAAAAAACCAGAAAGCTGACTGGCACTTAATGTCCCCCGATTAGTGTACCAGCTCATCCAAATGTCACACCATGGTGTTTAAACTTCAGGGATAGTCATTTTATCAAATTTTCACCAAAACCTCAGAAAAAAATCTGAGCATTAAATAAATTATACTCCTTAAAACTAGGAAACTACAGCTGTCAGCAGTCACGTGGGATGTGGCTGCTCTTCATGAAACACAAGCCCTGTTAATTAGAGGTATCGGTTGTTGTATAGCACTGTGTCCATAATGAAAACAGTCAGGACAGCTTGCCACGTTCAATGAGATGTTTACAGACGAGCAGTAGAAATAAAAGCTGTAACCAAAGCATGAGTGATATTCTTTTGATGTCAGCTACATGGAGTCCTTCCTGTGACAGTAGCTGGATTTTTTTAAAGGAGATTGGATTATAAAATTGGAAAGTGTTTTTCTTTTACTGTGTGCTGGTCACAATTGTGTTATAAGGGAAATAAATTTAGATGTTTTTAAAAAATCAAATCATTTATCTTAGTGTTCCCCGAAGTTTGCAAACTGCTGAGCAACGTGATGCTTTGCCCTGCATTCTCCTCATGGAGTCTATCTGGGTAAATTAATTACAAGACAATCCTTAGGAATTAAGTGTATTTTAAGTTCAGAGGCATCTGCTTAGAGACTTCTAATGCCAGTAAATAGTCCCTTTGGAAATGCACTCGTTAGTATGAGTGGTATAATTTTCATTTCCGCTGGCACTGTGGCATATGACTTCTTTAGTTTCAGCTACCCTCTGACTGACCTGTCAAGGACATAAACCACTCTGAGGATATTCAGTGCCATTTGCACTTCTCTGGTAGGTGTAAGGGACCAGATTGATTTGCTGCATGTAAAGAATAATTTAATAGATGATTTTCTCTGGTTTTAATGTGACACATTATCTATATAAACACACATACAGAGCCTGAACTTGTAATAAGCTTAGTAGGCAATAGAACAAAACAAATAAACATTTCCTCAGATAGCAGATATTCCATATGTCTTGAGGACACGAATTAGAAAAAAACCAAAGGGCCTGATTAGTCCATTTTGTAAAATGAAAATACATTTTTATTGGATGCCAGTAAGATATTGACAGGGGACTGATGAGAGAGAGGGTGCTTAGAACACAGAGAATGGAAAATGACATTTTAGATTTTTTTCCCCCTCTCTTATAAAATGAGAATATGATGAGTTCAAAATCACCTGATTTTTACAAAGCCACTGTGTTGTGGTTTGGAAGAATTCTGAATCAGGGTGATTTTAAGAAAGATGCTCTTTCCCAGGCTTGAAACAAAAGCAAAGCATGGCCAACTGCCATTATGCCATCGCTATAAACAAGAAGGCACTGAATGGGCCTCCTCCAGAAAGACACAGAAGGGCCACTGCCATCATCCACCCGTCAACAAATCTAATTTGGAAAGGTCAGGCAAGGAGGAAAGAAAACTTCAGACCTCTGACTAAAACAGAGACAAAAACTTAATTTAAATAATAGAATGTTCAAGTGCACATAGAACTGGCATTTGGCTACCCCCAGAAGCATAGTTGACCCTGGGTAATACCACCAAATCAATCACTTCTAATGATACTAATGACAATAAAGGACCATTTACACAGTGCTTCATTAGTGTGATAAAGCATATTCATGTGCTGTATCATTTGGTCCTCACAACAATCTCCAGAAGGAGGCTGCATTTGATATCTGTTAAGAACACAGGTTTTGGAGTCCAGCCAATTAGTTTAAAATCCCGGTCTCTCAATATACTAGTTGGATCACCTGGGAAACTTAGTTATTCTCTCTGAAGCTGTAATGAGAGTAGGTGAGATCACATAGGAAAAGCATTTTCCCAGTACTTGGCTCATGGTAGGCTTACATTGTCTGGTACCTATTGTTATTATCATTCAGGGATTTCAATAACTTACTCTTTTCTAATCCAGAAATATATTTCTGAAAAAAAGTGTCTTTAAACCCAGTTTCTGAAATTTTTAAGCAAATATAAGTATTTATTGAATGAATGAATGGAAATAACTCTAGTTCATGATCAATCAGGAAAATATAATTCATTGCATAATACAATATTTGTTGAGCAAACATTTATGTCTGAACTCTTACTATGGACCAGGATCTATTCTTTGAACATCTCGTTTAATCTTCCTATCAATCCTGTGAAGTTAAGTGTTATCCTCTTTCACAGATCACAAAACTAATAGTCCAACAAATTAACTTGCATATGGATACATAACTACCAAGTAACAAAGCTTGGGGTTAAAACTGGGTTTGATTCTATATTTAGGGCTCATTCTTAGCACCATTGCCTCTTGACCCATTACTGGACAATCCAAGACAAACCATAGTGTTGTCCTCAAATCCTGTCCATTTTCTATGGACAGGCTCCATGGAATGAGAAACAAATTTCCTTCTAAATCTAATATACTTGGCTATTCAGCATGACTCCTAGATGCATATGAGGGTATCATATCTGGTACCATAATGTAACTGTTAATACAGTTAACAATTACAATAAGCTTTTATCTACAATATGGCTGAAATCATGGCTTGCAATGAAAAAAAACTAATGATGTGAACCTTGTCCATGATCCTCACCTCTCACATTCTCTTTCTTTATACCAGCTACTCTCCATACACTGCTAATTTAGGGGGAAAGGAAGAGAGGGATTTGAAAAGAAAAAAAGGTTAGGGAAGGAAGCACCTCACTCTCACTCAGAATTGAAAACATATGGTCAAAGACTTTAGGAAAAGAATGGAGTTGCTGTTCACCAGCTTTAGCCCTGACTCAAACCTCTGGGTAGGACACATGACCCTATATACATCTCATGGAACTTTCTGCATCCTCTTGGACAAAGTGAGCAGCTGCATATTCCAGTAGAGAAAGTGATTGGAAGGCAATGGATAAAAACGACACTGTCATTCTTTCATTCTGTATATAAATATAGACATATATGTGTCTGTGTCTATGTTAGCCACTCAGCCATATCTGACTCTTTGCAACCCCATGGTCTGTAGCCCACCAGTCTCATCTGTCTATAGAATTCTCCAGGCAAGAATAGTGGAGTGAGCAGCCCATCCCTTCTCCAGGGGATCTTCCTGACCCAGGGATTGAACCCAGGTCTCCTGCATTGCAGATGGATTCTTTACCATCTGAGCCACCAAGAAAGCCCCATATATATGTATGTGTGCATATATGTGTGTGTATGTGTGTGTATATATATACACACATATAGACAGAGAGCATCTTCTACATGTTCTGCATATAGCAAATGCTAAAAAGTGTTATAGCAAATATAAGTGTTTACCGAGTAAATTTAATTTTCTCATTGCAGTGAAAGAGAGAAACCAATCTCTACCCTCAAGAATCCTATAGTTTAGTTTAGAGAAAAGATATTTAACAAATAATTACATGAATGATTATTTATCTTCAACAGTAACAAGTGCAGCAAAATAGAACCACACTGCACTGTGAGATCAAATAATGGGGACAATATTCTAGACTGGGGTATGAGAGGAGGCTTCCATGGGCAGGGGGCATTTGAGCTAAGGAGGGAAGCATAATTTAAGCAGAGAGTAAGTGCCAGGTCATTCCAGACAGAAAAACAGCAAACTTTTTATCACAGCCTGTGACAACCTAAGATCTGTCCCTCCTTCCTTTAAGACCTTGTCTCTTATTAGTCTCACCCCCAATTCATCACCCACCCTCCATCACTCTTCTCTAGCCCCTTCATCTTCTCTCTCTTTTTTGAACATGTAAGTTCATTTCTGTCTCATGTAGCTTTTGCAGTTGTTGTTCCCTCTGCCTGGAGTGCTTTTATCCAAGCTCTTCTTATAACTGGGTCCAATATTTGTATCTCAGTTCAAAATTGCTTGTTCCAAGAAACCCCATCCACCATATGGGATGCAGCTTCACCCCTCACTCTACACCAGTCACCGTCTACCATATCACACTATAACTGTTCCTTTATAGTAGTTAACAGTTCTTGATGATTTTTTTACTTTGGGGGGCTTCCTGGCTCAGACAGTAAATAATCTGCCTACAATGCAGGAAACCCAGGTTCAATCCCTAGGTTGAGAAGATCTCTGGAGATGGAAATGAAAACCCACTCCAGTCTTCTTGCCTAGAGAATTCCATGGACAGAGGAGCCTGGTGGACTACAGTCCATGGACTCCCAGAGTCAGATATGACTGAGCGACTTTCACGCACAATGTCTGTTTCTCCCAGCTAGAAAGTAAGTTTCATGAGTCTTGTGTGCCTGACACAAAGAAATCACTCAATAAAAACTGAATATATGAAGAAGAATTAGCATTTATAAAAAGACACTATGGTGAAAAGAGATGTGGCATCTCCCAGCAAAAGAAAGGACTGTGTGGTTGAAACATAGTTGAATGACTTGTTTGCTGTTAGTTGTTTCTCAAATGTTTATGTCTATATGGACAAGATATATAGAGGTAATGGCTCATCAACTACATTTTAATCAGCTTGACGGTAATCACAATGTCTTCTTAGAAAGAGTACACATGCCCTGCATATAGTAGGCACTCAACCAACTTTTGGCTGATTGAAAAATGATTCTAGTCTTTTAAGATCCTGCCACCTTATCTCTACATATCAAATTTCAGCTTCAAAAGTGACTTCCCATCACTGTATCAGTAGATTCCTCACCAATATAGACCTGTCAATGAATAGATATTTGATTGTACCAGCCCTAAGGGAATGCATTCACCTCTTTACAGTTTGGTTCTGGGACTTGAACAAGGTATAGAGAGTATCCCTTGACAAGTCTAATTTTATACATTGTGAACTAAAGACTCATAATAGGGCTAGAGTAAGGTCATCAAATAGTAATATACATTTTTTGTTCTCTACATTCTCGGGTAGAAGGCAGTTTCCCAACACTAGCAGATCATCTTTTCGAATCTTCCTGCTCCAGCTGTTCTCCCCAGAAAGTGAGTGCTGGTAGGAAGAGACCGACAGTTTAATAATTGAGTAGTAAGTAAAGTGTGGAGGATGCATCTCAGCTGCGTGAAACCTTTCCCTACAGCAGTTCCACAGCCCTCACAGCTTGGCTTTGAAGCCTGTGAGGTTTGAAACCAGCACCTCTCAGAGGAATTTTACTCTAAAGTAGTTCCCTGGGTCTCTGCGCATGCTCTATGCTACTGGGCCGCCAAAGCAAGTCGACACATATTAAGGAAGAATTGTCAGGGGTATTCTCAGCCTTGAACATTCTACATAGGTAAAAACACTTCATATCTCTAATATGGCTGACCAGAATGGATTATTGGGTTAATTTGGGGGAGGGGGGACGAGAAACTGACAATCCACATAATTTCAGGGCCAATGAGACAGATATGTATATTCTTTGCCTTAATTATGGAGAAAACTGCATCTGGCCTAGACTACCATGACTGGAAATTCCTTAAGGTCAGGGAACATGTCTTTGTATTAATCAAGGGAACAAGTTTTTTTTTGTATTAATCAATTTGCACAGGTTCTGGAAAGTCATACTTGGATAAATATTAATGAATGATCATCAAAAATCTATCAATTTCTACAAGATTATGGTTTAAAAACAATCCAATTGCACTAATTTAATATCCTCCTAAACAGGTCTATTATATTGAGGAGAAAATTATAGCTGTAATAGATCTTGTCTTTGTCAAGCTTCTGCAATTAGCACCTTTTGACATTGTTGTCAATGATTTAAAAAATTTAATCACCATAGAACTGGGTAAGTTTGTTGGGTTATTTGATAAGCCAAAGAAACTCATTCTGGTTAACTTTAGTAGAAAAAGATTGTATTGGAAAGATACAGCTGTATAGAGAACGTACTGCATGGCTGAAGAAGCAGGCTTGGAAAAGAAAATGCAGCTCTAAGAGTCTCCATAGTAACCCCCCTTTCAAATGAATGAATATTAACCTTTTTTTCTGTCTTTATATCACTACACTCAATATTCAGAATACTAGGAGAAAGAGACTGATTGCCGCAACTTGGGTCCTGGTAACATCCCATGACTAAAGGAGAGAAGAGAAACTTGATTTACATCCCCATCAATATTACGCACAATGAGAAAGAGAGAATGCCCAAAATAGATATGGGGGTGTCTTTATCAAAAGGACCTAACAGAAGCAGAAGATATTAAGAAGAGGTGGCAAGAATACATAGAAGAACTACACAAAAAAGATCTTAATGACCCAGATAACCATGACGGTGTGATCACTCACCTAGAGCCAGACATCCTGGAGTGTGAAGTCAAGTGGGACTTAGGGAACATCACTATGAATAAAGCTAGTGGAGGTGATGGAACTCCAGTGGAACTATTTCAAATCCTAAAAGATGATGCTGTTAAAGTGCTGCACTCAATATGCCAGCAAATTTGGAAAACTCAGCAATGGCCCTGGACTGGAAAAGGTCGGTTTTCATTTCAATCCCGAAGGAGGGCTATGCCAAAAATGCTCAAACTACTGTGCAATTGCACTCATTTCACACAATAGCAAATTAATGCTCAACATTCTTCAAGCTAGATATCAACTGTATGTGAAACAAGAACTTCCAGATATAAAAGCTGGATATAGAAAAAGCAGAGGAACCAGAGATCAAATTGTCAACATCCATTGGATCATACACAAAGCTAGAGAATTCCAGAAAAACATCTACTTCTCCTTCATTGACTACACTAAAGCTTTTGACTGTGTAGATTACAACAAACTATGGAAAATTCTTAAAGAGATGGGAATATCAGACCACATTACTTGCCTCCTGCAAAACCTGCATGCAGGTCAAGAAACAACAGCTAGAACCAGACATGGAACAATGGAATGGTTCTAGATCGGAAAAGGAGTATGTCAAGGCTGTATATTGTCACTCTACTTATTTAACATATGCAGAGCACATCATGTGAAATGCCAGGCTGGATGAAACACAAGCTGGAATGAAGATTGCCAGGAGAAATATCAATAACCTCAGATATGTCAATGATATCACCCTTACGGCAGAAAGTGAAGAGGAGTTAGAAAGCCTCTTGATGAAAGTGAAAGAGGAGAGTGAAAAGGCTGGCTTAAAACTCAACATTCAAAAAACAAAGATTGTAACATCCAGTCCCATCACTTCATGGCAAATAGATGGGGAAACAATGAAAACGGTGACAGACTTTATTTTCTTGGGCTCCAAAATCACTGTGGACAGTGACTGCAGCCATGAAATTAAAAGATGCTTGCTCCTTGAAAGTAAGCAATGACAAACCTAGACAGTGTATTAAAAAGCAGAGACATCACTTTGCCAACAAAGGTCTGAATATTCAGAGCTATGTTTTTTCAAGTAGTTATGTACGTATGTGAGAGTTGGACCAAAAAAAGGCTGTGCGCTGAAGAGCTGATGCTTTTGAATTGTGGTATTGGAGAAGACTCTTGAGAGTCCCTTGAACAGCAAGGAAATCAAACCAGTCAATCCTAAAGGAAATCAACCCTGAATATTCATCGGAAGGACTGACGCTGAAGCTGAAGCTCCAATACTTCGGCCACCTGATGCAAAGAGCCTACTCATTGGAAAACACCTTGATGCTGGGAAAGATGGGGAAAAGGGATGACAGAGGATGAGACAGTTGGATGGCATCAACCGACTCAATGGACATGAGTTTAAGCAAACTCCGGGAGATGGCGAAGGACAGGAAAACCTGGAGTGCTGCAGTCCATGGGGTTGCAAAGAGTCATACACAACTGAGCAACTGAACAGCTTTATAAAAAAAAAGGAATGCAATAAGGCTGAAAACCCACAAATATCTACTACAGCAGATGAAGTAGGGGAGAAAAGAATGAACATTTCTCGAGCACTAAGCTCATACCGTGTGAATTACTTTCCACAAGTGTCTCATTTCGCCCTGAGCCATTCTGAGAAATGGGCATTCTATCTTCACTTTGCAGATGAAGAAATTGAGGCTTAGAGAGGTTCAGGGACTTGGTGAGCACCAGCTAGCTAATAAGCATTAGAGTGAAGATTTGGACCCAGGTTTATTTTATCTTATATCTGTACTCTCCTGTGTGTCCCAAGCTTAAGTAACAATCATTCACAGGTTATCGTCAGCCCTAAGGGGATAGAGTGAATAGGGTTCTAGAAAGGCTGATCCTTCTAAGAGAAAATGTAATGCTTTATTGACAGACTTGGTTGGTGAAATAAAGTACATCAGCAAAGGAGTAGTCAGGGAGAAAGCCCAGGATTGAGAATGGAAGAGAGGAGTTCATGTCCTGGCTTTGCCACTTTATGATCGTGTAACCCTGGTTCTAGAAAGGCTGATCCTTCTAAGAGAAAATGTAATGCTTTATTGACAGACTTGGTTGGTGAAATAAAGTACATCAGCAAAGGAGTAGTCAGGGAGAAAGCCCAGGATTGAGAATGGAAGAGAGGAGTTCATGTCCTGGCTTTGCCACTTTATGATCGTGTAACCCTGGGTAAGATTTGAGATGTGAGTTTCTTAGCTGAAAAAGGAGGCTAATGCTACCTGACAATTATCTCACAGGAGGCAGCAAAAGCACAGGATTTGGCATTTCTACCAAGTCCCTTAACCTCTGTAAGCCTTACTTTTTAGTGCAAAATAATGATAGTATCTATAACATAGGACTATTATAAGAATGAAATGAGATAGTATAAATAGATTCTTGAGCACTGTGTAAATGTTCAATAAATATTTTTTTTCTCTTTTCAACTCACCTAATTCTCATGAGGATCAAGAAAGATAATGTACGTGAAAATACTTTAAGAGCTGTGACATGCTACCAAAACTGCAAATGACATCAAATTAGGCAGAAAATTTTTTTAATTGAATCATAATTTTTAATGGTCTGAAAATGAAAGGAAGGGTATTCATTTGAATAGAAATTAATATTTGGTAGGAAAAAATATGGAGTGTGGTAGAGAGTGGCTTGCTGTATTCTAAACCCATTTCCTCTCCTACTTGGGTACCTAGCTAAATGCACTACTTAGCTTTCAGCCTCTCCTGCAGTTAGGTGTGGCCATGTGACTAGTCCAGGTCAAACGGATATGGGGGAGTGTGTGCGTGTGCTAGTTGCTCAGTTGTGTCTGACTCTTTGTGACCCCATGGACTGCAGCTCACCAGGCTCCTCTGTCCATGGAATTCTCTAGACAAGAACACTGGAGTGGGGAGCCATTCCCTCCTCCAGGGGATCTTCTTGACCCAGGGATCAAACCCATGCCCCCTGCATTGCAGGCATATTCTTTACCATCTGAGTCACCAGGGGAACCCTATGGGCATAAGTTTAGTCCATAAAAGTCTCCTAAGAGCAATCTTTCATACACTCTCCTCCAGCATGTTTGGATAACATGTTTAAGAGATACAGAGCCACAAGGTGGAGGGAGTCTGGGTCTCTAAATCCCTATTTGGAGGAAACCTGACCTCTGATCAGAGACATACATTTTTACTTTACATAAGCAAAAAACAAGTATATACTCTGGTAAAGTATTAAGGATTAAGTTTTTGCATTTATATGTTTTTAACAGCGTTATATTAACTCATGGATTCTCAGCCTCAGAACTACTGAAATTTTGGGCTGGATTCTTCTTCAATACCAGGGTGGAGTTGGGTTTGTCCTGTGCTTTGTAGGATGTTCAACTGAATCCCTGGCCTCTATCCACCATATACCAGCAGCATTCCCCACCCACCCGCCTCTCCTGGCTTGAAAATCAAAAATGTCTCTTGGGTGGTGGTCCTTAGTCGTGTCCTCCAGGCTCCTCCACCCCTGGGAGTTTTCAGGCAAGAATACTGGAGTGGGTTGCCACCTCCCTTCTCCAGGGGATCTTCCCAACCCAGGGATCCAATCCACATCTTCTGTGTCTCCTGCATTGCAGGCAGATTCTCTACCCGCTGAGCCATCAGAGAAGCCCCTCAAAAATGTCTCTGGACACTACCAGATATCCCCTAGGGGCAAAAGTCTCTTGATTGAGAACCACTACCACAACTACTCTTGGAAATTAATTCACTTTTTAAAAAAATTGATCTGTACAAGACTGGGATAGAAGGAATGACTCTCCCCAAAGTTAGTAGAAAAATAGCTAAGGTGCCTAGACTACAGATAAAAACTGAGTCCAAAAGCAAATTTGTTACATGCTGGGGATTAAAATTCCTAAATAAAATTACTTTTCAGATCTGCTGTTGCTGTCCAACTGGATCAGAGGTACCATAATCAAACACAACACTTTGTACTTTAGACTGTTCTGAGATCTTCAACTGTTACAATACTATTTCCCGAGTTAGGTTTATTCTTATGCTCGGCAATGGCGCAGGAAGAGAAGTGTCTGGGTCTTTCATCAGAGTTATATTCTCCTGCTTGTCCTCAGTGTATAGGAATATAATGATCTCATAGTGTAGATGGTTTAACATAAAAATCCTCCCTCTGCACAGCTTTCAGAAATCATTTTGGTGGAGTAAAAGCCAAGTAGCAATATAGGAGCACTTTCTCTTACACATTTTATTCATCATTCTAAAAAAAAACTCATAATGCAAAATTTTTCAACTTATAAAATGTCCACAAGATAAAATTTTTTTCATTTTCTTTCTCTTTTTTTCCCCTCTTTCAAAAGGTTTCTTTTCTTTACTACCATGCTAAGAACATATTAGAGAATCTATGAAAGTCTGCTGATCAGATTTAATTGGGGCATTATTCTGTTATAAATATTTGAATAGGAATTTCCTTCTCAGCATTGATGAGTGTAACTCATTCAGATGATACAAAATAAATTTTTAGAAGGAATATTGTTTTTTTTTCCTTCCTTGGTTTTCACAGAAAGATCTATCAACCCAAACTGACAATAATATACATACACTGAAAACTATAAGAGCATAAAAAAGAATCATGCTTAACAATAAACAAATCATAAATTTGATAGCAAGTTGGTTGTGATATTCAAATTTCCATATTTTTTCAAAAATGCTCAAATTCATAAATGCTATCCATTTTAATTGTTTCATTTATTTTAAGCACTTTTTTTTTTAAGTGTATCATAAAATCAGGACTGGAATAGGAAGCAGATATGTGTGAAATTTGGGAATTTATCAAGTTCTGAATACCAGTACCTCAATTTTTCTTTTTAAAGGTATTACATATGGCAAAATTAAAAATCAGGCATCTCAAAACCAAACATGTGTATATGTGTTATATTTCATACTGCCAATAACTATTAATTTGCTCCTTCCAAAAAGCATAGCAAATATGAGATGGTTCTGCTTAATTTCTGCTTCTCAAAGAACATACAAACTGGGAAGAGAGAGGACTTGATGTATTTATGTTTTTGTCTAAAGAGAATTATTAGTCTTAACTACTTAAAACTCCTGGGAAATCAAAGTACCATCACTAACTGCCATCTCTGAACAGAAACCCCTGAACTTCCCATACAAATATTGCCTGCCACTGTAAGCAACCTTACACTAGAAAAATGGAGCTGCTCTTGAGTCCCCTCAGTTATCCTTATATTCTATTATGATTTTAGTTAGGCAATTCTTCCCATACACTGGAAATATATATGTACAGTAAATCTCTTTCTAAAGCTGCATTAATATTCAGCATGTATATGATAAGTGAACAATAGCACAACATCATTCATTTTCACATCCACACTCATTCTTGTTATGCCTTTGTACCACCACACAGAAAGCCCCTGAGTAATCCTTCAAGGAAAACTTAGCAGAAGCTGGGTTTACTGTGTGAGTGGGAGGAGGCACCATGTCTAAGAACTCACATTACCTCTTTGCGTAAAATGTTCATTAGAATCCGGAGAAAAATATACCCCAGCTTGCCAGGCTGCACATTTTGCTGTAGCCCTGACGGAAGCAGAAAGGCCCCACTCTGATGCCTAGAAAGAGCTTTCCCAGCTGGAATTTGGGGATAGACTAAAAAAGTTCTTCCCCTGAAAGATGGATTAAATTGATCATTTTTTCCTAGACATAGTGCACTTCAGGCTCATTTTGCTTTGTAATTAAGAAGAAAGCCAGAAACATCATTTACACATTAAGAATTTAATAGATATATTTTTCTAGCTTTATGCATTAGCACAGGACAGCCCATTAATGAAATAAGTCTTCCTTCAGGGTCAATTTAGATGGCTGTAATCTTCTGCAAATATATTGCAAATGAGGATCATTTAATGATCTTAAAACTAACTGCCAGGAGAGGATTGTTATAACTCTCCAGACAACAAAAAGAGACTTGGTATGGTATGCAGTAGCCTTTCTTTAATGTAACAAATGTTTTATTTCTGGCCACTAGATTTTTTAAAATTGCAAGTATTATCTTCATTTTAAGGTCAGTCTCTGGCTGGCTGACCTGGGAGGTTGATTCTGGTTATTGAAACCTCAGGGCTGCATTAAATGATGAATAAAAAGATAACAGTGTTGCAATGAGAAAATGTATCCATTGCTTTGCTGATATGGTCTTGACTGTCAACCTCTGTCCAGCTTCTTCTGGTCTCTGCTCTGGTTCATCCTTTTCTGCAGAACTTGCTGGTTTGACTCTACTAACCCATGTGTGCTGATGTCCACTGAAACAACACTTATCACGTGTGCAGCATTCAAGCATTTTAAAAGTTCTTATTGACTCCTGAAAACAACATGAAATGGCAGGTATTGAGCACGTATTCCCAGGTGGTGACAGAGTTAAAGAACCTGCCTGCCAATGCAAGTAGACATCAAGAGGTGAGGATTTGGTCCCTGGATTGGGAAGATCACCCGAAGGAAGGCACAGCAACCCACTCTAGTGTTCTTGCCTGGAGAATCCCCTTGGACAGAGGAGCCTGGTGGGCTACAGTCCATGGGGTCACAAAGAGTCAGAAGCAACTTAGCATGCACGCATGGAGCATGTCAATTTCCCTTTTTATAACAACTAAGAAATCTGGGGCTCCAGATTCTCATTCAGCCCTTCCTGCCTCCAGCTAGAGAGCTAAAATTCAGATCTTCTAACACTTCTCACTATCTATCTATTCACATCAAGCTTGTGACCCCTTGCCTTTGGAAAAGCCCTGGTTGAAAGCAGTGGAGGTCTAGGGGGAAGATATGGCACAAAATCTCCACACCCTCAGCGAGTACTGTGAAAACAAAACATTGGCCCTAAAAACATAGCAGAGGGTACAGGTGTGTGTGATAATTAACAAATGAATGAAATAGATGTAGTAAGTGTTAAGAAGTTCATGAGAGGGAGAAATATTATGGGACATAGTAATCAGAGAAGATTTGGTGGAAAAATGTAGACTTGAAAGAAGGGCAGTTATCATATGTTGTCAGGCAAAAGGCAGCACATTCAAATGTGGGACTTTGAAGTCAGATGGGTCTGGACTTCAGTCCTGGCTCTGCCATTTATTAGCTAAATGGCTCTAGTCCAGTTATTTAATTTCTCTAAGCTTTATCTGTAAGATGGGAACAATTATTAGCACCTGGCCCGTAGAACTGCTGTTGATAATATGTGAGATAATGTATGTAAACTGCTTATAGTAAAATGGTTGGTACAGGATCAGTGTTCAGCTTAGGAACAACTTAAGCAAAGAACTAGAGATGAGATATAAGAAGGACTGCCAAAATATAGTGATTAAATGAGTGAGGTTTGAGCAAAACTTTGTGGAAAAGAGTCATGAGAAACTTGTAGGGGCCCCTGAATGCCAAAATAACAATTTTGCCCAGTGGCTTTCTTTCTCTCTCCACCCCCCCTTTTTTTTTTACAATTCAGAATCCTTTCTCAGAACTAAAATCTTATTTTCAATATACATAAAAAATATTAATAGAGCCACTCTGGTTGGAGCAGATGTAGAGAATCCAGAGCCCCATCTGTTCAGTATCTCCAACATCTTTTGGAAGGAAACCTAAATTGAAACCATGTCTTTTGACAACAAGAAGTCTTGAAATCTTCCTCCAGGAAAGTGATATGATGAACATTTACCTGGCAGCAGTAGGCAGAATACAATAGAGGACAGAGACACGAATGACCACTCAGCATCCTGTTGTAGTTGTCAAGTGATAATGCTTTGGAATGGAATAGTGTGGTGGCAGTGGGAACACAGAGGCACATGTGCCGGAGTCTTTACCAAGGACAACTAGAGAGGTCTTTGCAAGAAGGGGAAGGATGAACTAAAAGGGATCAAAGATGATTCACAGGATATAGACCTGGGCAATCATTGGTGGAATCCTCAGTGCTGCTCCTCAATATCCAAAAAATCTTGTTAAATTCTGTTGTGCAGGAATGATGGCTAAGGTCATTATTTGTGATTTAAAGAAGTGCTGGGTAGTTAGAATAATAATAACAAAAAAAGAATAACAATAATGAAACTTATTTGGGGGAATGATAATGAAGGTTAATTGGTAGGGGTACAGTGTGGAGTGAGGCTCCTGGTCAGATAAAACACTGAGTTAAATTAAAGTCTTCTTTACCCAGAATTCTTTAAAATGTTGCTGTTTATCTTGAACTCTTGAAAGAGGAATAGAATAAGAAGTTTTCCACAAACGTATTTGACCAAAACCCTCTTTTTAGAAATATTTGTATGGGATTAATGCTTTTTGGAATCCATTTTGGGTTATGCTGCTCTCTGAAAACCAACAAAGGATCCTTGAGGAAGTCTCATTCCAATTATCACTCACTCATTGGAAATATACTATGTTTCAGACATACGATGTCCTCCCCAGGAACTGAATATCTATTAACGGAGGCCCACACATAACCCATGTTATATATCTACAATACTTACAAAATGCTTGTAGTGCTTTGGAAAGAGCAAATGAGTCATGTGGCTACAAATAAGAATGCTGGTTTGGTAGTTCAAGTGGCATGTGGTGAGGCTAGAATGGTGGTTAATAGTCATCATTATCAATATCATTGGCTGCCACCCGTTGAAAGCATGCTATATGCTAAGTGTCATGCTAAGTATATTAAAGGTATATCAAAGTATACAAAGTATATTAAAGTATATCAATAAATCTTTCCTACTAACCATAAGGTAGGTACTGTTATCATCTACATTTTACATATACCAAAAAATGGAGACTTAGAGAGATAATATTATTTCCCCAAGTCTCATGCCACCTAAATGGCAAAATATGAACATAATTCCAACCAATCAGAACCCAGGGTCTGTGTGCTTAACTATTGGGATACATGGACTCCTTAAATCTTGTGAGCTGTCCTAAGAAGTGTGGACTTCACCATGGAAGCTTTGGAGAGCCACAGAAGGTTCTACACCTCTTCTGTCCTTTGACAAATCTTTGAAAACACATTGAGTCAGAGCCCAAATCGTAAGAAAAAGACACTTGCTAAACTACCAAACCACATCTGCCTTGCAGGAAAGCTCATGAGTCAGAGCCTCCAAACTGCCTGGGGCTTTTCAAATGAAAAGCCCTTCTGTGTCTGTCTGCAAGTTACTATCCTGCTGGGTTATCTTCTTCAATAACTGTTTCTTAGCACTGCATTGCTGCACCATGAAAATCTTGCTTTATTGTACCTTCTTCAGAGAATCCACAGCTCCACATTCTGTCTGTCGTGTGGGTTTACTGAGAGCTAACTTTCAAAGTCATGCATTCTATGTTAAGTGTATTTTAAACCATGCAGCATCACATTAAAAAGAAATGGCAGTCATTCTGCCCTGGAAACTGTTCCCTAGCATGACATTACTTTAATTCACTGGCTCCTTGTAATCAAGATCTAATAAACAGCACCTTTAAATAAGTCCTACACACAGCCTGCATTGTTACAATCAATTGAACTACTTAAAAAAGAAAACCTCTGAGGCTATCTGGAGGCATTCTGTGCTTCCCTCTGTTTTATGGCACAACCTTAGACACGACGTGTAAAAAGGTCAAGACAGCATGTAGCGTTTGCATTAAACAGCAGAACACTAATTAGTTTTGGTGACAATGGGGTTCTGTTAGCATGTTCTAATATTTTGATGCCTAGTTTTGTTTGAAACCTCTAGCCATATTACACAAAAGCTCTTCTATCTTCCAGTTTTCCTTTTCTTGATTTTTCAACTCCATTATCTGTTTGAGCAAAGCGCATAGATTTTCTATTACTATATTTGCATTAAAAGTCTGTTCTAAAATCTAATTTCAAAACAGTGCATTTCAGAGAAGGCAAAAGAGAATTTAATGTGGAACCCAATATTTCTCCATTAGTTCCATCCACTTTTTCAAATTTCAAATGTAAATTGTGTTAAAACATACCATCAGTGAATTTTAATTTATACAATTAACTATCCAGAGCAAGTGTACCATGTTATAAAAGGTTAAACATTAACTTCCAAATGTTAAATTTTTAATGGATTTCCACATTCCTGAATTCCATATTAAGCTAATAGAAGAAATCATAAAGATTTTCAAAACCAAAGAGATTATTTTTCCATCACTGTGTTTATATCTATATTCTCATTCTTTTTTAGAATATAGATAAATTCCTAGAACATTCTTCAAGATAAATAACTACAACAGAAGAAAATAACATTGAGACTTTATCAACAAATTGATAGAATACCAATTACTATAAGTAATTAAAACATAGCATAGTATGACTTTCCATATAATAAATAACACACTGAGTGAATTTTCCTCAGCTGATTTAGGAATTGCCAATTCCCATACAAGACAGATTTATGTCACTTTTTGGTCTTATTTGCTGTTTTTTGACCAGTTCGAGATTATAAGCTTACATTGGTCACCATCTTTCCAAGAGGTTATTGGGCTAATGCTTTAATAATACCTTCTGACTCTGTACTCCCTTGGGATTAAAAGCAATCAAATCTGTAGGTGGGGGAAAAAAACCCACATTCTTCTTTGTTCCTTCTAGCTGACTTGGCTATGGTCTACAGAAGCTGAACTTTCATTAAAAGAAAATAAAGTTTCTAGCCCTTCATCTTGTAAAGGTAGCATCTTTATACCGTAAATCAATACACTGCTGTTTGGTTTGCTCTCTGGCTAGACAGACCAAAACAATATAGCATCAAGGGAAGTGGGAGCATCCCTTCCAAGCCATTAGTCTTAATGGAGTGCCCACTTCAAAACTGACTTCTTACTGCTTCCATGATGCCAATTTAATTGTTATCAAGGCAGACCCAATAAACAAATCCAATTATGCAGCCAATTCTTTATAACCAAAATGCGATATATGTGGGTGTGCTATAGACTGCTTGCCTAAACATGTAAATACATTACTTTATCTCATTCTATGAAAGAAGTGATTTTTTGAATCTCCATTTTATAAAGGAGGAACTTGAGACTCGGAGAAGTCAAGTAACTTGCTGAAAATCACATAGTTTGTTAAGTGGAGCAGCTGGGACTCTAACCTGAAGCCATCTAATACCATATTTTAGTCTCTTAACCACAATATTGGGTTGTCTAGCAAAAGCAGTAACCCAGTTCTGCTTTCATTTATATTCTGTACTATCTCTGAACATTTCCAAGAATTTGCCTTACAGTGACTCTTATTGGAACAGAATAAAATGATATTTTCTGGCTCATCTATTTACTGCACCCAACAGAAATGACTCTCAAATCTTGAAGCATCTTTGTCTCTACAAATGGGGAAAAGCATACAAGCTATGGTGTCAAAGTAGCTGGGTACTTTGGGCAAGTTTCCTACCCTCTCTGAGCGTACATTCTCGTCTATAAAATGAAGATGATATGGCTACTGTCTAGGGTCATTGTTAGTACTAGAGCTAATCATTTATCAAACACTAGCTCCATGCCAGGCCCAATGCAAGAATTTTACTTATGTTGTCTTATTTCATTCTTACAATGATCCTCTGTAGATATGCTTATCTTGACACATATTCATCCATTCATTTTTTAAAAATTAGCACTTGCTGGGTGCTAAGGATACAGCACTAGTCTTGAGAAGCCTGATGCTGCCAACTTGAGTGACAGATTTATGTCACTTTTTGGTCAATCATTAATAATGATGATGCTAGAACTTTGAAGTTTTTGCTTTTATTAGGTTTTTGAAATAGGTGAGGATCTTTGCAAGCTAAAGTTGAGAATTCTATACTTGGCCTGACAGCATTTAGATCTGTGATAAAGACTGTATTGTGAAAGTACTGCACTTAAGTTATGATTATTGCTTGAGGCCTATTACAGGTAATAAGCAATCAGTTCAGTTCAGTTGCTCAGTCGTGTCCAACTCTTTGTGACCTCATGGACTGAAGCACGCCAGGCTTCCTGTCTATCACCAACTCCCAGAGCTTGCTCAAACTCATGTCCATTGAGTTGGTGATGCCATCCAGTCATCTCATCCTTTGTTGTCCCCTTCTCCTCCTGCCCTCAATCTTTCCCAGCATCAGGGTCTTTTCCAATGAGTCAGCTCTTTGCATCAGGTGGCCAAAGTATTGGAGTTTCAGCTTCAGCATCAGTCCTTCCAATGCATGTTCAGGACTGATTTCCTTTAGGATTGCCTAGTTTGATTGCCTTGCAATCCAAGGTATGCTCAAGAGTCTTCTCCAACACCACAGTTCAAAAGCATAAATTTTTCAGCACTCAGCTTGCTTTATAGTCCAACTCTCACATCCATACATGACTACTGGAAAAACCATAGCTTTGACTAGATGGACCTTTGTTAACAAAGTAATGCCTCTGCTTTTTAATATGCTGTTTATGTTTGTCATAGCTTTTCTTCCAAGGTGCAAGCGTCTTAATTTCATGGTGGCAGTCACCATCTGCAGTGATTTTGGAGCCCCCAAAAATAAAGTCTGTCACTGTTTCCATTATTTCCCATCTATTTGTCGTGAAGTGATGGGACTGGATGCCATGATCTTAGTTTTCTGAATGTTGAGTTTTAAGCCAACATTTTCACTATTCTCTTTCACTTTCATCAAGAGGCTCTATAGTTCTTCTTTGCTTTCTGCCATAAGGGTGGTGTCATCTGCATATCTGAGGTTATTGATATTTCTCCTGGCATTCTTGATTCCAGCTTGTGCTTCATCCAGCCTGGCATTTCCCATGATATACTCTGCATATAAGTTAAATAAGCTGGGTGACAATGTACAGCCTTGACATACTCCTTTTCCTATTTGGAATCAGTCTGTTATTCCATATCTGGTTCTAACTGCTGTCTCTTGACCCGCATATAGATTTCTCAGGAGGCAAGTACAGTGGTCTGGTATTCCCATTTCTTGAAGAATTTTCCACAGTTTGTCATGATCCACACAGCCAAGGGCTTTGGTGTAGTCAATAAAGCAGAAGTAGATGTCCTTCTGGAACTCTCTTGCTTTTTCGATGATACAGTGGATGTTGGCAATTTGATCTTTGGTTCCTCTGCCTTTTCTATATCCAGCTTGAACATCCGGAAGTTCATGGTTCATGTACTGTTGAAGCCTGGCTTGGAGAATTTTAAGCATTACTTTGCTAGCGTGTGAGATGAGTACAATTGTGCGGTAGTTTGAACATTCTTTGGCATTGCCTTTCTTTGAGAGTGAAATGAAAATTGATGTTTTCCAGTCCTATGGCCACTGCTGAGTTTTCCACATTTGCTGGCATATTGAGTGCAGCACTTTCACAGCATCATCTTTTAGGATTTGAAATAGCTCAACTGGAATTCCATCACCTCCACTAGCTTTGTTCGTAGTGATGCTTCTTAAGGCCCAGTTGACTTCTCATTCTAGGATGTCTGGCTCTAGGTGAGTGATCACACCATCGTGATTATCTGGGTTGTGAAGATCTTTTTTGTATAGCTTTTTTGTGTATTCTTGCCACCTCTTCTTAATATCTTCTGCTTCTCTTAGGTCCATACCATTTCTGTCCTTTATTGTGCCCATCTTTGCATGAAATGTTCCCTTGGTAGCTCTAATTTTCTTGAAGATACCTCTAGTCTTTCCCATTCTATTGTTTTCCTCTATTACTTTGCATTGATAATAAGCAATACTTCCTGATAAAAGTCTCTGCTAGGTAGACTACATTCCTTACTGTCCCTCAAACATTCATTTCCCCTTCCCAGAATTTGTTACTTGTGTATCTGCCTGAATTTCCTTCCTCTCCTCAATTTTTCAGATCTGTCTTGTTATTCATGCATTCATTTATTTAGCAAATATGTATAGAGTACTTAGGGTTGTGCCTGGAACTGTTCTGTGTGTTTAGGATTCAGCAATGAAAAATCAGATTAAAAATATCCTAACCCCATGGAGCTTATATTTTAGTGTAACAATTAATCATTCATTACACCTGTGGCACAGAGAGGCGTGCTCTGAGTGTGGATGGAGGGTGGAAATGGTCAGTGGCTACAAGGTTTCTAAAGAGCACTAATGGGTATCCCATGTGAGACCCCATTTCTCTAGGGAGGCCTTATACACACCTCTGGGTTCTGAATAACAATAACTCTACTTTGTAAAGTAGGTAAACAGAACTAAATCACCCCACTTTTGGCTAAGTCAAAACAGAACTAAAGACCCTGCCATGTTTCTGCTTTTCCCTCTTCAAAGGAGCCACCCTGTCCTGCCAGCTTAATGATTCGACCTGTTTACCTTTCGGTTTGTTTCATAATCAACTGCTGCTCAGTGCCCCATCCGTGCTCCCTCCAGCTGGAAAGGGGCCAGGTAGGGGGCATGCTGGAGGGTCCCTGGCTCTGAAACTCTGGACTGGTTTTTGGAAAAGTCCAAATTACCAACTTTAAAACAACAAAATAAATAAACAAACTTTATTTTAATTGTTAGGCAGTAAATTATTTCTTCAAGAATGTAGCTAATAGAGCATAACTATATATCACATCCCAGGAATGTACATCACAAGAATGTAGCTAATAGAGCATCACAATACCCAATATGTCTTGAATCCTGACTCAATATTTTTAATTACTTGCCTTTATTGGTCAGAAAAAATATAGAGACAAGGTTCAAGTAATACCTTTTATTGGACTAATGGTGGAATATTGACAGATAAGCTTTGGGGATATAGAAAACTCCCCTCTAGGTCAGTAAGGGATTGACTATGATGAAAGGATTTCCGTAGGCAGAGAAGTCTTTCTGTCAATATTGTACAGTTTATCTGATAAAAGGTATTACTCAAAACATGCTGGGTGTTTTGCTTTGGCATAAAAAAATGAGTCTTGTGTGCCAAAGATGTTGTTACATAGGATGAATCTCATGTATCAATAAGTCAGCCATTTGACCCTTCAAGCCCCTGTTTCCTCATCTGAGAAATAAAGATAATAAAATCTGTTCTGCCTACTTCATAGGGTTATTGTATACAATCAGGTAATGGTTGTAAAAACATTTTTATAACTGAAAAGCATGATAAAATATGTGATATTTTTATTGACCATTAATATGCTTAAGCCGGGGCTTCCCTGGTGGCTCAGACGGTGAAGAATCTGCCTATAATGCAGGAGACCCAGTTTCTATCCCTGGGTCAGGAAAATCCCCTGGAGAAGGGAATGGCTACCCATTCTAGTGTTTTTGCCTAGAGAATCACATGCACAGAGGAGTCTGGTGGGCTACAGTCCATAGAGGTCGCAAAGAGTGGGACATGACTGAATGACTAAGCACACACACATGCTTAAGCTACTGTGCAAGTTTTTTAGAATTACCGTTTCAACATTCAAGTCAACAAAATACTCTTGAGACCCTACTACGGGCCAGGCACTGCAATTTTACCCATCAACATTTTCATGCAGAGATACAAACTCCTTAAAAATTAAACAAGTAAGAGAAGATGTCAGGCATAGGGAAAGATAACCCTTGTCCTGGTGGTCATGGCAGTTCAGTTACTAAATCATGTCCAACTGTTGTGACCCCATGGGCTGTAGTCTGCCAGGCTGTTCTGTCCATGGAATTTCCCAGGCAAGAATACTAGAGTGAGTTGCCATTTCCTTCTCCAGGGGATTTTGCTGACCCAGGGATCAAGCTCGAGTCTCCTGCATTGCAGGAAAGGAAACAGTTCTGGAAGGACAGAGGGAATCATTTGTAAATTTGAATGAATATTCTTCAGCCTTATCATAGTGGATATGAAATTTATCCTCACATGAGAAGTCATGTGTCCCTTCTTTTCACAGAGAAGAGAACTTGGCTCCCTTTTTCATTTTTGATGTCACTTGAGGCTGTTGTCCAAGAAATTTCCATTCCTGAACTGCAAGTGCATTCAAATGGCAAAAGGAAATGAAGGTAGGTGAAGACAAAACTGGGAGCAGACCCTTGAACTTGGCTTTAACAGAGAGAAGAGTTTCCAAGAGATACCAAGAAATCAATAATTCCACACACAAAACTTAATAGTGCTATTTTATATTCAGGCTTTTCAAACCCTTTGGCTACTTTTTTGTTTAAGATGCTAAAAAAAAAAAAGTAGTAATAACTAGAAACAGTTGTTTTCCTTTTCCATTCTCAGTTCGTCCAGTGGTTGGACTGAAGTTTGTTGGTTTCCACAGGCAAAGACCATGAGTGCCCAAAGGGATTTTTAATGGAGTTATACACCTCTAGAAATAGGATTTTGTCATAAAAAATCCAAATGCAACCTTAATTATAGACACACAAACACAGCATTAAAGACATTGAGATCTTGGGCCAGCTAGATGACTTGAAACACCCAAATGTGGTATTAACACTTTCTGTTCTCCATCAACTCAGATTACACATCACTGGCCAGATTTAAGTCAATCAATATTGGCTTCAAGAATGCAAAATTATTCACTGTTTTCTAGTAATCTGGTACATCAGTATTCCTAAAATTGTTTCAGAAAGATGTATAATTTCAAAAACCACTGTCCTTCCTTTATAAAAACTAGTACATTTACTTGTTTTTTTTTTTTTTTAACACTTTGCTTTTTATAAGAAAAATCATAAGGACATGACCTATAGCCACAGACTCTGAAGAACCATCATCAATGATTAAAGAAAAAAGAAAGAAATAGTTCACTGCTGAATATACTCTTTCTCCTTTATAAGAAATGTCACAGGGCTATTTTTTGTACTTAAGAGAAATGGCATTGTGATGACTTTGTCCCTTCACATAATCACATGCTCTGTTCCATGCTCACACCCTGCGCAAAGCACCCCCATCCCAAACACATGAAACAGAAGGAGACCTCCTTGGGATTTCTTCATGTTAGCTACCAAAAGAATCTTTCCACTCCTCTTATCACTGATCATTTATTCATTCCATAAATACTTGCTAATACCTACTCTGTGCCTGGCAATGTGCTAGATTCTGGGATCACAAAGGTGGCGATGATGGGCTGGTTCCTGCTCTGACACAGTTCATCATCCAGTAGTTACAGATGCAGATAAGGGAAAGGAAAATTACCTAGACATATGGGGATGTATGAGATGAACTGGGGTGCCCTGGCTACTCTAAGCAGAGCCACCTAATCCAATCTGAAGAGTCAGAGACACTTTCCTGGAGGATGGACTTTCTTAGTTGAGTACTGAGCCAAGGAAGGAGTGGAGATGTAGGTTTAAGACAAAAAACCAATATCATGGCTAAGAAATGGTTTTGGATGGATTTCAACAACAATCTAAAAAAGAGAAAACAAAATTCAAAAATAAGAGAGCTGACCTTTGAAATGAGATGTTTAGGGCCTTTCTAGAGATACATGGTGTGGAACAGGAGGAAACAAACAGGATTTGGACTGAGAAAGCTGGGTTCAAGTTCAAGGCTCTAATTCATGTAAACTAATGAACCCAAGAAAAATTACTTTAACTCTATGGGGTGTGGTTGTTTCTTCTCATCTGTGAAACAGGAATAATAATGTACCATCTCTTCCATTCATATAGAATTGTTAGGCTCAAATAAAAGAGTGGATGTGAAAATACTTTTTACACTGTAAAGCATTACATAAATGTTAGTTATTATTATTAAAACAAAAATGGAAGTGGGCTAGTAGAATTAATAGGATTTAGATACAAGAAAAAACAGAGATTATGAATATAAAGTGAAAGAGAGTTCCCTTTCTTTCTAGGGTAATGGCCAAAATTAATTTCCCAAAGTCCGGGAAATTTGCCAGAAATATATGAAGGAGGTGCAAATCTCTATTTTTTTTAAAAAAGGAAGAAATTTAATATCTGATAAAAAGCAGTGCTCAAAGGGAGATAAGCTCTGTTCTCTCTTTAAAATGCCAGAGAGGGAAGCAACAGAGTAAAATATACTGTTGAAAAACTTCCTAAAATCTCTAACGAACATATAGATATTTCCAGCAGCTAAAGTATTTAAGTGCACAGATTTTAAAAAAGAAAACGTAAACCTAGTGGAATAAACACAGGAGGGAAAAAAAATCAAGCTGAGGTGGAACGTCTGTACAAAACTCAGATGATACAAAGAGGCATAGGTAGAGCAGGATGATGGAAGAGGAGAGAAAATTTCAGCAAGAACACAAACACCCACTGCAAGCGTTTTCTCCCTCCAGGCACTGGGCTTTATGCTGGGGATGGATGAAGCATCGTTCCTGTCTTCTAGGCCTCACTGTACACCATAGACCCCTTAGAGCATTTTAGAGGCAAATGGGCAGAAAGTGATAATGGGCTTAAGGCCTAACAACAGATGGTCTAAAGTGGTGCTAAAAGAGAAAGATCAAAGATTCTGGAGTTGTTTACAGAGCTGTTTGAAGCAGAAAAAGAAAATACCCACAGCTCAGAGCATGACCTGTATGATCACAGATGTGGGGGGTGGGGGGCATGCTTTCCTGAGTCTGAGGATTACGTTCCTGGCTCCAAGAATTGCCAGCAGAAACTTCCTGTGCAGCTTCTGCTGGAATAAGGGAGAAGAGGAAGAAGTAGAAAGGTGTTAATTAGAACATAATTCAAAGGACAGAGGAAGGATATCATGAGTGTGGTTTCCCAATATTACTTAAGACAGCAGCAGCATCTTCATCACCACATAATGATAATAATTTCAACATGCATGACAATGTATTTCAATGTAATTTTGAAGAATATACAGTATGCCATCTATAACTCCTTCTGTTACTACAATAATAAAAATATTACTATTCTCATGTTATATATAGGGAAACCTGTGGTTTAGAGAGCTGAAGCAACTCATTCAAGGACACATCATCAAACCTGCCAGTAGAGAAAAATGGAATGTATATTTCTCTGGATTAAACAAAAGTGTTTAGTGAAATAAGCCATAAGTTTTCTTGAAGACCTCACACAGATGCAATCTGCCAAAAGGCTGATAAAATATCAGTGGATGCTATAAATAGGAGTTCAGGATTCCTCTGTGTCCCCGTTAGCGGTCAGAACAAACCAGGTGCTTGCAACTGTCCACAGGTAACAGGTGCCAAGGGCTGGGAAAGCACAGTTTTGTCCAAAGCACCAGAGACAGCAGAACTGATGGATGAAGATGGTTCAAGGAATTATGATGCTAATAATAATGATAATCATATATTGCGACCAAGGGCCAGCTATAGGGCTAAGTGCTTCACATAGAATAAGAAGCTGATCTGAACATGTGTCTGTGAACCATGCCTATGAACAGTGAGAGCACCCCAAGTCCCCCTCTCATGCCAAGTTTCATATCTGAGTCATAGGTTTAAATGCCAGGAGCCATTGCCCACTGAATGGATAGACAGGAAAAAAGATGATGATGTAAGCAAGTTGGTTAGTTATCCTTTTGGTATCATGTGATTCATCATTCCTGTAATAAGATTTATTCCTAAGTGGAATAAAAATGTTAAAAAGGAATGGTGATGTGAAAGCTACAAGTAAGCAACATCATTTCAACAGCAGCAGAAAACTCTAGATACAAGGTTCTACTTATTTTTTGAAGCTCAATTCCAATATCACATCCTGTCTGCCACCTGCCACCAGAAGGACGCAAGTTCTAATCTTGGTTCTGCCCTGTGCTATGTATTCTTGGGAGAGTTACTTAACCAGTCTGAGGTTCAGTTTCTTCATTCATTCCTTCATTCAATGAATATAATCAATGTCTACTATGTGTCAGGCACAGTTCTGAGCATAGGAATAAATCAGTGGAGGAAAAAGAATAGACAAAGGCTAGTTCTCAAATAATTGTATAAATTCTCAAGGTGCTTACACTCTAACAGGCAATGAAAGACAATAACAAATATATAAGGTTAGTGGTGACAAGCACTATTAAAAAGAATACAGCCAAGTAAGGAGACAGAGTGGTAAGGTTTGCTAGTTCTTTTGTGATTACCAGGGAAGGCTTTACTGATGAGGTGAAGTTGGAGCAGGGATCCAAATTAAGTAAGGGAGCAAACCATTTGGATATTTGGGGGAAGAACATTCTAGATTGAGGGAGCAATAAGTATGAAGTCCCTGAAGTGGAAGTGCATATGTTATATGTGAGGAATAAGGAGGCCAGCATGGCTGGGATGGTTTATATAAGAGGAGAGAAGTGGGGAAAGAGAGCAGAGGGGTCACTGGGGCCAAAATTGTATCAGGCCCTTTCAGCCACGGTAAGCATTTGACTTAATTGTGAAGCTGCTGTGATGATTAAATGAGATACTAAAAAGGTAGTGCCTGACACATATTATGTGCTCAGTAAGAGGTAGCTATTATTATTATTCCTTTCCTGACAGTTACAAGAGTGAGATAAGAAAGGGCATTCAGATTTTTAAATCTTTCTCAGAAATGATTTCCAAAGTGACAAATGGAATAAAATCCTAGATCCAGTGATATTTCTTATCCCGTATTCCACCTCCCTGTCACCTTGGCTCACTCTTCCCAGTTATATACGTGTTAGGAATAGTCTGCATTCATGCCAAGCATAGGAGACATAAAGAAAGATACATAATAGTACATCCTGGGAAACCAAATGGAGGCACAAATGATTTTAACCGTATCTTTTCAATTGTGGCCACAGTCATCAATTATTTGAAATTCATTTTTTAGATATCTAAAGCTATACTGATATTTTTGCTTTTCCTTCTACATATTCATATGTTCTTTCACAAGACCACTCCATTTCTCAGAGGCTTAAGAATAGTAACAGTTTGAGAACCGAAAAAGGTGAGGTAATTGCTAACTTCCAACTAATTCTGTTTCACGTGTTCATCATTCAAAAATAATATGTGAAACCCACAGAATACAGTGGGCAGAATTAGAGAAAGGATTTTTTATATATAATTTCTAAAAGATTTGCAACTGCACTTTGTGATTCAGAGCTTAGTAGGCACAGAATTTTGAATAACTCTGTCTATCTGTGCAAACTTTCCTTAGCCTGTTGCAACTCCCAAGTCCAACTCTTACATATGGGTGTTGGGTAGAATATATTGAACAAAAAGTGTACAAAGGCTTAATTTTTCTCCTGCCTACAAAGATCTCCAAACCTTTACCATTCTGCACAGCTGCCTAGAATAGACAACAGTAGAGCAATTGTCCATGTTTCAAACTGAGGAGGAGTGAAAATACCATTAACCCTTAAGAACAGAATTATTCTTTTGATTTTGCTGCACACTATAATGTGTTTGTGGCCATATTTGGATCATATCCGGTTGGAACACAGGAATAATAGATATCATTCAGATAATAATTAGCCATGTACTTGCAATAGCGGGATGTGAAGTCAAAGGAAAACACTAAAAATGTTGTTTTTTTGGACCATGACAAAGAGCTTTTTAAATGAGTTTGAGCATTTTTTGTGGCTGACTCATGTCTGGAGGCCTTGCTGTGGTCACCAATGCCTCAACTTTTGTACTTTTAATTTCTATCTTTGACAATTTTAAATGCTAAGTAACACAAGGCTTTCTTATGGCCTGCAAGTCCGTATAGTTTCTCTTTGTTTCTTCTTTTTTCTGTTTGTAAGCAAATGCTACAATTTTAGATCACATGTTTTAGCCATTGTTGCTGATTAAAGGGAATTATAACACTTCTTAGGACAAGAGAGCTTACAATTTCACCATTGATGCTTTAAAATTACAAAATCAATTCTATAAATTCTAGCCTACATTTTAATTTTTTACCTGATCTAAATTATGTATTATTTCTTTTATATTTGGTATATTAAAGCTCCAATGACAAGAAAATAAATAGCTAAATTATGCAAGCATGATTGTTTATTTATTAAAAAAAAAAAGACTGAAAAAATATATCAAGACACTATCAATGGTTATTTTGGGAAAGTAGACATATAGGTGATTACTTTCTTCTTTGTGCTTTCATCTATTTCCCAATTTTTCCTCAATGGTCACATATTACTTTTATAACCATAGTAAGTTTAAAAAAATTTAATTGTGAAACATTAAAACAAGTCCAAAGCACTTAGTAGATTATTAATACATTAAAATCACTTAAATGTACTCCTATAAAAATAGACCCTATCAAGGGAAAGTAATTAGTTTCAAAGCCTCCTTTTCTCAAAGGAATACTCAAGCTTTGATTTAATAGCACAACACAAAGTTCCATTGAAACAGATACTTCTTGGCAGTTCGGTACAGGAATTTTATTTCTTGTATAGAGAAAGGAGAACTGGGAAATTCATACTTAGCGTTGCCATCCCTACCTTAGTTAAGATGTCTTAAAATATCCACCCATTCTTCACTGTTCATGCACCATCTGGACGCCTAAGTCAGAGAAAGGAAGAAAAAAGGAACATTGGACCATTTTGTGGCAAAATCTATCTGCATGATTGATGCTGGCTGCACAGAATCAATCTGCTGGGCTTCGTTTTGGCATTTTAAGCATGGACCCTTTTCCTCCTCCTGACTCTTCAGAGATAAATTTCTAGGTCTAGAGCTTTACTGATTTTTAAAAAGAACTACTCCAGCTTCCTCTCCTCTTCTCTCTCTCCTTTTTTTTCCTTTTTCTCTAACTACCCCTTCTGCCCTCCTGACAGTGATGCTACCCCTTGACTCTGGGAGAACGAAGTGACCCCTTAAAGATACTCCTAAAGACACAGCTCACCCTCTGGTATCCGGCAGTCCATACTCAGCTGTATTCGTTTCCCTCAAGTTCTCTTCTGTGGATCAGGCGCACTGAACTTCAAAGACAAATACTGGGCACAGAAATGACACAGAGAGGGCAGAAGGGCATGAGAACTGGGCTGTGAGCACTTAAGTGCTGAAACAGATTTTCTCTGCTCTTAACCGATGCCTAGCTAATTGTTGGTGTTTAGTGAATGTGAAATAACAAAAATGTTACTATTAACAAAAATAATAGGATTTTAAGCAGAAAGATGTTTGGGAACCATTGTTCATAAAAAGCTAGTGGATGGATTCTGGTATCTTTTCTTTGATCTTTTAAAAGTCCTAGCTTGAAGAAATTTGTTAAAATGTGCCTCCTTTGGGGGGGGTGGGGGAGGGGTGTAGCAGATCAAACAGGGAAACAAGTCCAATGAGAATTTTACTAAAAAGCCAGTTATTTAACATCAAATGTGACTCTGATGAGCTAATCTCACAAAACTAATTATAATTCCTACTCCAAGTATCTCTTTCCTCTGCCTCAGTTGGCTCTGGAGGGGGAATTATCTTGGATATGGAATGTTGGGAAATCCTGATGGTTTACTAGGTAGGGTCCTCCTGAAATGCCGGAGACACAGGTTTGATCCCTGGGTCAGGAAGATCCCCTGGAGAAGGGAATGGCAAACCACTCCAGTATTCTTGCCTGGAGAATTCCATGGACAGAGGAGCCGGGCGGGCTACAGTCCACGGGGTCACCGAGTTGGACACAACTGAGCAACTAAGCACCACAATGGAATATTAGTTGGGAGCAACATAAATGTTCTCATCCTGGTACTTTCTTTAAAGCTGAAACGAAATAGAAAGAATTCATGATTATTTTTAGTCACTTTTAAATTTCCCTTCTCACTGAGGAGGGAAAACAGATGTCATGTGGCAACTTGGATAGGAGGAGAGTTTGGGGGAAAATAGATACATGTTTACATATAGCTGAGTCCCTTTGCTATTCACCTGAAACTATCACAACATTGTTAATCGTCTATATGCCAATACAAAATTTAAAAAAAGGAAAAAAAAAAGAAAGAGTCAATCTAAAGTAAAAAGCTAAATAAGGCAGATTTAACAGAATCAATTCTTTCTGTATCTATGCTTACATGCACATATTATTGTACATAATTCTCAAATTACTGACTACAACTTTAAACTTAAAGCTGTAACTGAAAAAAGAGAAAAGCTAAAGAGAGCTTTCAAAAGAAAGAAAAAAGGTCATCAAAAATGGTAAAATATGGGTAATTGTAAAACTGAATGATAGAAGGCTCTTTACTTTTGTGTGTGGCTGAAATTATTGATATTAATAATATAAGATTTTTGAAAGTTTAATACAAATGATAGCAATTTGTATCTTCATTTGGCCACAGAGTAGGTTGTGTGATCTCTGAAAAGTTCATTCCTGCCCCTCAGTTCCCACAACAATATAGAGACAGTCTGGTTAGTCTGGATAAACTACAAGGTGTTTTTTCCTGCTTTTGATTTCTATGACAATTTCTTACTTTAGTCACATTTTTCATGCTACCTGCTGGATGTTAAAAATTCCGTACTCATACATCTAGTGTAGACCCAAGAAATCAAATCTGTAAGACATGGCCTTAAATTCCAGATCGCATACACACTTGCTTTGCACAAGTCACTTCAACAGTCCAAGGCTCAGTTTTCTCCTCTGTAGAATGGGAATAACAGTAGTACTTGCTCCATCAGTTATTGTAAAGATAAGTTATGAAAAGTGCTTAAACACAAGGCTTGGCATCTTAAAGGCTCTCAATAAATGTAAGCTTTTGCTGCATCTTGATATATTTCTTTCCAGTCTTTTTTAACTGTCTTTTCTTATTATCATGGCCATTCTCTTGCATTCTGAAATATCTATCCTTCTTTCTGGCTAAAACGGTAGAGGGTAAAACAAACTCACCCACACAGAAAGAAAAAGTTAGGGCTGTCTTGTACATAGTTCACTAGTTTTTCTTGAAAGTATGTACTTGCTTTACATAAAGTACCAGGAAGTCAAAGTCGGGTTCTATGCCCCAGACATGCTTCAGAACTAGAACTCCACAGATTTTCTTTCTTAAGCTGTGGGGTTTTCATTTTCTAACAGGTGTTTATATTATGAGTATTGTTTTATTAAAGTACTGCAAGCACAATTCTGAGAGAAGCATTCCTGAGTTAATTTGTGCTTTCTCTTTCAAAGTATGAGCAGTGGCCCCCAGGATATTAAAAGTCTGGATATTTAATCTATAGTCTAATTAACAGCCTCTCCGATTTTAAAGCCAAAGATCAACTAACATCTAGTCTGAACAAATATGGATTCAGAAAAAAAAATTAATCTTAATGATTCTTATATAAAAGCAACAAAAATGCAATCAGGCAATGAACCATGACTTGAGTACTCACAGTAAGAATTCACACATCTTATTTCTATTTTTAAAAAGCCCTCAGTGATAGGTAATATTATCCCCATTTTAAAGATGAGAAAATAGAGTGGTGGCAAGATTTCATAGCTTGTCCAAGGTCAGTATATGTAAGAAAATAAATTCTGGGCACAGAACCCACTATTGAGAACATAATAAATTAACATCATTTTCCTGATAAAGTTGAGTTGTTTTTTTTTTTCCTGAAAAGAACTCATGGAGCTACTCTTCCACAGATTCTTTGCTGTCCAAAGCAGCAAATGTTCATTACCTCTCAGGTTAAGGATGCAATTCAAATACCTGCAACCATCCCATCTTATAATCACACCCTTTACAAATCTACCCAATTTAGCAGGACTTTGTCAAATAAAGGCTCTAATTGTCCACATGATAACAGAAGCATAATCCTTGATGTCAAGACTCCTCTGGTGAGATTAAAGTGCAGCTGACCATTGTCCGGTAGCTCAAGATGAAGCTGGCGGGAAGGGTTAGGCCAATGCAAGCTGGCTGACAGTGCGGAAAAGACTACCCTTTCTTTGAGGTAGCTAGAGTGAAAGGCACCGCATTACAGGGTTTGCAACCTTTGTTTTCTGTTCTTTACACGATGACTTTACCTAGGGAGAGGGCAGTAAAACAGACACGCTCATGCTAATGGGAGCATAAATGTACAAAACCTTTTAGAAAACAAGTGTAGCAATAGGCAGAAAAAGCCTTAAAAAGTATTTCTGCTCATGGACTCTAATTCCTCTTCCTGAATGTGTGACAAAGAAATGATCAGAAATAGAAAAGAACTTCATGTCCAATAATGGGAGTATAAATTTATACAAACTTTTGGAAAACAAGTGTAAGAACAGGCAGCAGAAGCTTTAAAAAGTGTTTTTGCCCTTGGATTCTAATTTGCCTTGAATCTGTGATAAAGAAATCATTGGAATTACAGAAGAACCTTATATCCAAATATGTTCATCACAATATTGTTTAAAATAGAGAAGAAACCAAAACAACCCAAATATTTAATAAGCCAATATCTAAGCAAATAAAGGAATAACCACACAGTTAACTAGTATGTCACCATTAGAACATATATTTGCTAAGCAATTAAAAGTTATGTCAACATGAAAAATGCTTGTGCTACAGCGTTAAATTGAAAAAATTCAAATTTATAAACACTACCTTTATGATTATTGTATTCACCTCTCTGTGCCTCAGTTTCTTTGTGCAATGTGACTTCCCTCTTCACAGGGTCACTATGAAGATTAAATGTTATCATAAAAGTACTTAGAGTAAGTATTAGTTTTTAGCCATGCGGTACAAGCACTGTCATCCTCATTTTATAGGTGAGCCAAGTAGAGCACAGAGAGTGTGACATAAGGTACAATAGGGTCCAGGAGCAACCGGCAGGCACTGAATCTGGACCTGCGTGTGTCTGACACCACGTCCATGTTTGTAACCACTGCAGAATACCACCTGACAGAGAGGGGAAAGTCAGGAGGGGAAATCAGAGTGGAAAAACAAGTCAATGCAGTTTTACAAATATTGTTTGACATAAGTTATTCAAAAACTATGTCAAAGATAGCATGATTTTGAACTTCATATTATTTGACACTTCTATTTAGTATTTTTGAGAGAAAGGATTGCTCAAATTTATGAAGAATAATCATACTGCAATATTGTTATCCAGAATTAAACAATAACTAACATCATTTTGAGTGGAAGAGCAGCAAGGAATCTCAGAGGAGGAACTCAAAACACTTGTGAAAAGATAAAACTTACATTTAGAGAAGAAGGATGAAAAAGTGAGAGGAGTTGGAAAATCATTACCCAAAGAAAATAGGTGTAGAAAGTCGCTACAATCTTGCTCCATAAATTCCTAAGGGAAGCTTACACACAAAGACTGGAATGGGGGAAAGAGGGAAGCTGCTGGGGGCTGGCTGAGGAAATGAAAGGAAGATAAACACCCTCAGGACAGGAAGATACTGGCAAAATAACTGAATTAGTGGAATTTTCATGGTAATAGTTAAGGTTTCAAGAGCAACTGTGCCTTGGAAAAGAATAAAACTGATCAATGAGAAATGGTCAATCATCTATCAAGCTTAAAAGAAGTGTGTGACTTAGAATCTCAGAACTGCCATTTGTATATCTTTTAGATTTTATATGCATAAACACAAATATGAAATATATATACATACATACACATTAGAAATAGGCATAAAGTAAGTGGGTTAAGAAATAGCTCTTTGGAGGATTTAGTAAGGAGACAGATCACACTTCCCTTTATTATTTTTAAAATATTAATATCTAACCAGTTATTCATTTTAAGGATGACACTTTATCTAATTTTGCATAATGTGCAATAGGTCATCCCAGGCTCTAAAGATTCTGGAGGATTTTTAGTACATTGGCTTAGAGCATAATCTCTGACCAGGGTTTGCATCCCCACTCCAATACTTACTAGCAATGGGATTTTGAACCATTTAACTTCTTTGAGCTTGAATTTCCTCACCTGTAAAATGAGAATGAAATAGTACCCAACATACCAAATTGAAGATTTTAAAACATAAAAGCACAATATAGTGCTTAACCAAATACCTGACACAAAGAAAGAACTCTGTAAATGTTAGCTGTTGTCAATTGTAACAACACATCAAAAAGGCTCCAAGCTCCTTGAAGGGTAGGGACTCTCAGTTTTTTATATTTACTTACCAGTGTGTTTCACAATTTCTGATACAGAGTAAGCAAGCCTTACCCAAATAGTTATGAAATGACAGAAAACGAGAGGAGGAGGCAGGGAAACAGAGGCAGGGAGAAGTTTAGTGTATGGGAGAACATAAACTAACACATGAATTTTAATCCTAACAAGAGATTTTAAGTGGGAAGCCTTTCAGTCTTCATCACTCCTTCAGTTATTTATTCATTCAAAAAATATGGAAGGATGGTGCTGAAGAGACAGAAAGAGACAAATGGGAAAGATTCTCTAACCTCACATTAGCTACAATTTGGCAGGGAACAGAGACACTAAACTAATAATTATGGAAAGCAGTAGGGTAGAGTTGGCCTTCCCAGGTGGTTCAGTGATAAAGAATCCACCTGCCAATGCAGGAGACATAGGGGATGCAGGTTCAATCCCTGGGTCAAGAAGATCCTTTGGAGGAAGAATTGGCAACCCCACTCCAGTATTCTTGCCTGGAAAATTCCATGGACAGAGGATCCTGGTGGGTTACAGTCCATAGGGTTGCACAGACATGGACACACAACTTAGCAACTGAGCACACACATAGGGCAGAGTTGCCTAAATGTAGGTTCTTCTATTTTGTTTCTTAATGTAGGTTCTTTAGAGTCAAGGAGCTGTGGGTGATTATTCAAATCTGAGTCCAGAAGGAAGAGGTTAACTGACTGGCCCAAGATTACAGAGTCAGACATGACTGGGCCACTTAACACACACACACACAAGATCACACAATTAGTTCATTGCAAAGCTAATGGGGGGAACAATATAGAGAACTTGAATTTCTTCCCCCTGACCCAAACTCAGTCCCAGAAATAGTTTGGGTGTGTAGCTATTTGGATTGGTACTTGCCCTAGCCTGACATTTTTCTTCTTCATTTGTTTTTGTTGTAGGTATCATATTAATATTCACTTATGTATGACTGCTTTTCCTATCAGAGTACAGGCTGTGTGTGAAGATTGTTTCTGTCTTGCTCATCATAGACTCTCCAGCAAGAGTCTTTGGAATGGTGCTGTCCAATAAGGTAGCCACAGCCACTTGTGGTTACTGAATACTTGAAATGGGGCTGATTCAAATTAAGATGTGCTGCAACTAGAAAATAAACACTGATTTTGAAGACACGAGAAACAGTTTTGATAATTTTTATATTGATTATCTATACAGAATATTCTGGGGCTTCCCTGGTGGCTCAGACTTTAAAGAATCCACCTGCAATGCAGGAGACCTGGTTTCGATCCCTGGGTTGGGAAGATCCCCTGGAGGGGGGCATGGCAACCCACTCCAGTATTCTTGCCTGGAGAGCCCCATGGACAGAAGAGCCTGGCGGGCTACAGTCATGGGGTCACAAAGAGTTGGGCACAACTAAGCACACAGAATACTTGGAGTCTATTAAGTTAAATAGAATTGTTGTTCAGTCGTTCAGTGGTGTCTGATTCTTTGCAACCCCATGGACTGCAGCACGTCAGGCTTCCCTGTCCTTCACTATCTCCTGGAGTTTGCTCAAATTCATGTCCCTTGAGTTGGTGATGCTATTTAACCATTTCCTCCTCTCCCACCCTATTCTCCTTTTGCCCTCAATCTTTCCCAGGATCAGGGTCTTTTCCAATGAGTTATCTCTTTGCTTCAGTTAAATATATAATTGAAATTTGTTTTACTGGTTTATTTTTCCTTCTTTAATGTGGCTACTAGAAAAAAAATAAATTACATATGTGGTTCATATTTTTGGTTTACATTATATTTCTATTGGACAAAAAAGATGTACCATAAGTTTTTGCTGGGTAAATGAGTGAATGAATGAATGATCGAGAAGCCTTTTAAGGTTTTAAAAAGACTGAAACTAGTGCGTAACTTGTAGAATTATGCCTAACTTCTGGATAACATATATAGGTCTCTTTTCTAGTTGGGAAGTCTAGAAGGGTGATCTGGGTATTACACCCTATGTTCTTTGGCAGCTAAACCACCAGTAATAGAGTTTGTAAGGCATGAAAGCTTGAAATACCCTATATTTTTCTCAGTTAAAAAAAAAAGTGTCAGTCATATGTAGGAAAAGCAAAGAAGATTACAATCTTATTACAAGATTAAAACTTCATAACGGAGTACATCCAAGCAGGCCAAACCGAAAAGTTTATGGAGAACGTGTATTATATTAAACCATGAGTTATTTTATGTGCGCCTGAAACTGTGGGAAGGAAATGAGAAGGAAAATTACAGAGGCAATAGAAGAAAACAGAATTTTATAGCATTTGGAGATAATCTTTGAAGAAAAATGCTCAAAGTGATGCTTTTGAAGATGAAAAGAAAAAAATGCTCAAGAAGCCAATAATTTTCTAAGCTATCCAAAACAGCCCCAAAACACATGAGAAGGAAAAAAAAAATAAGGAAACAAGGAAGGAAAATAGCAGGAAAAAAGCATCTGGAAACTCATATTCTAAAATGGCAACAATGATGCTCTCTAGATGGTGAGATTGTAGATGTTTTGGTTTTTCACTGTGCTTTCCTTCATTTTTCCAAAATTTCCATAACAAAGTATGACTACGTAATCAGAAAAAAACATAATAAACCATTTCTTAATTAAAAGAATAAAGAAGAGGTTGAAGCTTAACCTAGTGACAGAATGACAAGTCAGAAAGAGAATGGAGACTATGTGGCAAGCCTGGAACCAAAAACCATCAGGTGGCTGAGCAGAGTCTGACATAGAGAAAACCAAGAAGATCAAATAGCTGCGAGAATGATGGAGTGGGTACCAGCAGGGAGCGGGCCAGTGAAAGGCCACATGCAAGAAGCTGGGACTCAGCCTTCGAAGCTTTGCGGTGACAGAACCGAGGGAACAAGACAAATGAACCAACTTTCAAAGCTAAAATGATGATGGATAGACCTGGGAGCAGCCAAAGCCCAAAAAGGAAAGAAAGATCCCAGGAAAAGTCCTGAACTTTATCAGGTTCTTTTCCTGAGACTGAATGAGAAGGTAGAGCATGATCGGTTAATTGTATAGTGTTTGTTATTGTATAATTTAGTTAAGAATTGAACTAGAAAATGTTAAGCCATTCACACACCAAAACTTGCTAAATGCAAAGGAAATGTATCAAGACTTAGGTCTCTTTCTGATAACACTGCCTGTAAATTAGTTTGAGGAATCACTCATTCCACACACATTTATTGGAAACTTACTCTTTTCTAGAGGCTAGAAGGGAGAGGTCTAAAACAGGAACCCAAAAGTGTGGCAACAGCCCCTGGTTGCTCTGATTTCCGGTATCTATGAACTGAATGAATGACACATTATGTCATCATGACACATCATGTCTAATAGGAACCAGATTCTCAAAGCATAGTGTGCTGCCTTGATATGACTAAAGACTTTTTAAAATCCCTAGTATTTAGACTATATTAGGTGTTCAATGAAAGTTTAATATAGAAAGATTTCGGACCATTGGGAAGCCATGAATAATGGTATATTCTCTGTAGCATCTGCGTTATCATCGGATAATCTTGGTTTTTTAACAACAAAGAAGAAAAATCAGAGTATCAAAGGATCAATAGAGTACCCAGTTTTCAGTCCTGGTCATGTAAACTAAATTAACCAGACAAAAGGTAGAAGTACATCAAAGCAAGTATATTCAGACCTTAAAACTATACACTTTCTAAATGGTACTGTCAAATTGAATCACATAATTTGGCATATATACCTTTAATCCATTTTTTATAATAACTATCCTTATTATAATTAAGGATATTAGTAAGTATCCTTCAAACACAAACTCAATCTCCTTCCTGGAAATTGTTCTTGTGACATCCTTGGCAAATCTTCATTCTGTTTACATGATAAGAAATGTATAAAATAAAAGTTTAACAGTAGTGTAATTTAATCACAACGCTTCCTAAGGATGGAAATCCAGAAAAACCTAGGAACGACAGTGGATATCTTTCAAGAAAGAATGGGAGTCCACTGTTGGACAGCATGACTATCAAACCTTCTGGGCATAACCTCAAGACACAACTTTAAATACCAGAATAACCACATCTTCCTCTTTTACTTTATTTTTGGTTAAAGAAGTGTTTTGTCCATTAAGTGGTTAAAACTTAAGGTTACCCATCCAAGGAGTAGGAAATGAAGGTTCTCAGTTTGATGGACAACAGCTCAGAGATCCCTGATGTCCCAAAATATTAGGTTTCTCTTCTAATAATGTTGGAAATATTGCCTACTGTCATGATTAATCTGAGCCACAGCACAAGCTGATTGTAGGTGACACAGTCACAGAGCAGTGCCCGTGTTGGTTTCCACACACCGTCAAATCTGCTACAAATGCAGGGGTGAATGGGAGAGAACTGTGATACCAGGTTTCCCACTGGCTAATAGATTGTGACATGAAAGAAGGAAACCTTTATTTTAATTCAAAAAACAAAAGCCAAATAGCAAAACTTATGTACGTGCTGAACTTTTTTTTCTTCCTCAAGTGGAAAACATTGACTTGCTAACAACTCTTGGCTGGCATCAAGGGAAAGCGGAGGTATTTGCAGATGTGGAGGAAGACATACAAAACATTTTTCGAATCAAAGGCTTGAATTATTGCACTGGGTTCATGAAGTTTCACAGGCATCTAGACACACCATTGTCTTCACCCTGAAACAAGCTGCCCTTTCTGTTCAAGAAAGAAAACAACCCAATGTTTCTTACAATCAGATCTGTATGTATCAGAGAGCTATCTATATTTTGAAATTCTTTGCATTGTCTGTGGAAGGGTGTGCTGTTTGGATCCAACAATGGCAACATTGATTTTAGGATTTTTGAATTTTGGTTGTACAGAGCAAACAGTGAAAGAAAACTGCCGGCTTTCAGAACTACAACAGTGCTCTTATACAAACTCACTTCTCTCCTGGCTGTTTTACATAGCCAAAGATCAATACTGCTCATTCAGCCAATGTTATTAACCCCATTTATCAGCTTCTCTCTTAAGAAAAAAAAAAAAATTGAAAGGATCTTGCCGACAAAGTTATGTCATCTTCTGCTCGTTCAGAAGTGGAGTGGATAATTCACTTTGTTGTGCACCCCCAACAATTGAGCCTTGTTTATGAAGTTACATTTATTAAGTGAAAGTATTTGGAAACTGATGGTACATTCAAGCTTGGTTGCCATGGGCAGTAATCACGGCAGAAAGTCATGACCTCCCCGTTATGCAGCGAGTAACTAATTGAAATGATACAAATTACTCCGATTCTCCGTCTGCCAATTTAGAGCCTGGTTCTGGTCAAGGGTCAAATGAGCTTCTATTCATGAAACTATGTTTGAAGTAGCTGCTACCATAGCAAGGGGGTTCAGCATGGGCATCGCTGCTCCTTTGGACTTTACCACATACTGTGGCGAGACAGTAAAGCAAGGAGTTTCAAACCCTACCTTCTCCAGCACATCAAAAGCATGCTGTCGTCATTCAGTTTGTGCTACTTGTCAACAGCACCGGACATGGTTTGCTAAACTTTACTGGCTAGAAATAAATGTTGTATTCAGAAGCCACTTAGGGAATCCATCCTCCTTAGCCTGCATATTTTGTCGGCTTTCTGATATGCCCAGGGCAGAGGAAACCAAATGCCATAAACTCAGTACTGAATGATTCTCAACTTATCCATTCCCATCAAGTGTCATCCCTTTCAGCTTCTCTCTGCCCTGGCACATATACACATTCCTGCCAAATAAATAAGATAAATTAAAAGCCTAAAAGGTAGATAGTGTGCAAGTTCTTTCTCCAAAGCATAATCAGGATGATTATCCCTATTTGAGAAATGACACTAAATGTTAATCTAATTGAATCTAGGAAACGTGGCAATAAAAAGTTAATAATTTACAGAGAAACTGTTCTTCAGAAAATTCTAAGTGAATGCCCACTAAATGAATTTCGGGAATTGTGCTCAAAGGCACATAAGATATGTGACAAAAGCAACGGCTTACTTTGAATATGTTTTTCACCATACCCAAACTATTTGTTTTAAAGAGGCATTCTGGTGCATATATGTATATGAAGGCACACACAGTTTGTTTGAAAAATATGTAGAAAAAATGAGAAAATAGCTCCTTGAGTTAACTGAAAATAATAGGAAACCACTTGAGTGTCTAAATTTTAGCTTAAAGATTGGTTTCAAGTGTATTAATGCTGTTTCTGAAATCAGATTTACCTACAATTAATACATATAGAAAATGCATAAATTTTCATTGAATTTTTTCTTCTTTAAAAAAAAATTTTATCTATTGATTTATTCATGGCTGCACTGGGTCTTCGCTGCTGTGCCTGGGCTTTCTCTAGCTGTGGTGAGTGGAGGCTACTCTCCAATTGCAATGTGCCAGCCTCTCATTGCAGCGGTCATCCTTGCTGCAGAGCCCTGGCTCCAGGACACACGGGTTCAGTAGCTGTGGCACATGGGCTTAGTTACTCCATGGCATGTGAGATCTTCCTGGACCAGGGATCAAACCCATGTCTCTTGCATTGGCAAGCAGATTCTTAACCACTGAACCAGCAGAGTAGTCCCTCTTCTTTTTTTTTAACAGCAGAACTTTCCATAGGATTTTTCAGGTGATACAAAATTTACCAAGCAAAGAGGTGCGAGGCTACGTCGGACATCCTCTGTAGCCAGTTCCCCTTAGCATCCTAGCAGACACTACCTGACTTAGCTGCTGCTGCTGCTAAGTCACTTCAGTCATGTCCGACTCTGTGCGACCCCATAGACAGCAGCCCACCAGGCTTCCCCGTCCCTGGGATTCTCCAGGCAAGAACACTGGAGTGGGTTGCCATTTCCTTCTCCAATGCATGAAAGTGAAAAGTGAAAGTGAAGTCGTTCAGTCGTGTCCAACTCTTCACGACCCGATGGACTGCAGCCTACCAGGCTCCTCCATCCACCGGATTTTCCAGGCAAGAGTACTGGAGTGGGTTGCCATTGCCTTCTCCAACTAACTTAGAATATTTCCCAAATTTCAGCAGTTTCAAAGAAAGGCAAAACCTAGGGGAATCCTTTTCGAGTGACATGAATAGGCTATCTCCAAATTTGCACTAGAACAGCAAGGTAGTAAAATAAACTGCAAAATAGCTTCAACATTCTGCAAGCCCCTAATCACTGTACTTCACATTTCTGGTCAGCAGACACTAGTCTAGGTTGAAGGTAGAACCTGGGTGCTCAAATTCACACTTTTGGTCAAATCAAGAGCATCACCCAGAAGCTTCTGTAGGAATGGGCTCAAGTTGAAGAACTCTGTCTAAAGAATCAATGATGTAACACCAGTCCAGTGTTCCAGTAGAATAGAGTGGTTAAAAACACTAACTTTATCCACAACAGGAGTTGAATTCAAATCCCAACTCTGCCACATACTGTGAATCATGGGCAAATAATTCAACTTCTTTTGGCATCAAATTTCTCATTTTGTATAAAGAACATTTTAATACAATGTCTGGTGTAGAGTAAGTGCCTTTTTCCATTATAGCTCTTATTATTACAAAAAAGTAAAAATCCCTGCTAAAACAGACAATGCTGGAATAAAACTCAGAATCTTAAAAAAAAATCTTCTAATTGAACTTCCCAGTCAATTAGCTAGTTTACTATTATCATAATAGCTGTAGAAATTCACAACTATTTATTCTATTGCAAAGATTCTACATCTCAGAAATAAATTTCATTTTTCATTAATTTGCTCATTAAATAAACAGGCCCTGGAAATAATACAATAGTAAAACCAACATGATTCCTGCCCTCATCCAACTTACAACCCAGCAAGCCAGGTAAATCAACAAGCATAGTGAACCTTGAAATGAGAGTGTTATGGGAGTTCAGAGTATGGGACCTAGTCTGTCTAGTTATATCCTGAATAGAGTCTTACCACTTACAATTGACTAGAAAGAGTAAGAATTTTTGTCATGTGTTTTTCTCTAAGAAGCCTTTTTCCATTCCAGGGCAACTCTCCCCAGGTGAGAGACGAGTGTATTGAACTTTCTTGCCACAATGCTCCTCCATACTCTCTAGTCTGCCTTTTTTTTATTGGAATATAGTTGTGTTACAATGTTGCATCAATTTCTACTGTACAGCAAAGTAAATCACTTATTCATACACATATATCCCCTCTATTATGGATTGCCTTCCCATTTAGCTTACCACAAAACATCGAGTAAAGTTCCCTGAGCTACATATGGGTCCTAATCTGTTATCTATTTTATACATAGTTATCAATAGTGTATACATACCAGTTCCAATCTCCCAATTCCATCCAATCCTCCCCCTTCTCCCTTGGTACGCATACATTTGTTCTCTATGTCTATGGCTCTACTTCTGCTTTGCAAATTGCAAATAAGATCATCTATATCATTTTTCTAGGTTTCACATATGTGCATTAATATACATTATTTATTTTTCTCTTTTTGACTTCACTCTGTATGACAGTCTCTAGGTCTATCCATGTCTCTACAAATGACCCTTTTTACAGCTGAGTAATACTCTATCATATACATGTTTCACATCTTCTTTAGCCATTCTTCTGCTGATGGACATTTAGGTTACTTCCATGTCCTGGCTACTTTAGATAGTGTTGCAATGAACATTGGGATGCTTGTTCCATTTTAATTATGGTTCTCTCTGGGTATATGCCCAGTAATGGGATTGCTGGGTCATATGCCTACTCACCAGTCTTATTTCAAGCTGGTCTATGTCCATTACCTCAGCCTTTCCACCTCTGGGCTTTTCCTCATGCCTCCTAGTCCCTCTGCTGACCTGTAGTACCTTTCCCTATCCTTCCATCCTCAAACATCCTAATCGTTTTCAGCTTCCAGACTCATCTCTAATGTCAACTTCTCCATGAAGCTTTTCCCAAGTAAATTGTTATCTTTCCTTCTTATGGATTTCCCAGATAACTACAGTGGTATAATCACTCACCTAGAGCCAGACATCCTGGAGTGAGAAGTCAAATGGGCCTTGGGAAGCATCACTACGAACAAAGTTAGAGGAGGTGATGGAATTCCAGCTGAGTTATTTCAAATCCTAACAGATGATGCTGTGAAAGTGCTGCACTCAATATGCCAGTAAATTTGGAGAACTCAGCAGTGGCCCCAGGACTGGAAAAGGTCAGTTTTCATTCCAATCCCAAAGAAAGGCAATGCCATAGATAGTTCAAAATACCAGACAGTTGCACTTGTTTCACATGCTAGCAAAGTAATGCTCAAAATTCTCCAAGCTAGGCTTCAACAGCATGTGAACCGAGAACTTTCAGATATTCAAACTGGATTTAGAAAAGGCAGAGAAACCAGAGATCAAATCGTCAAACATCATTGGATCATAGAAAAAGCAAGAGAATTCCAGAAAAACATCTACTTCTGCTTCATTGACTATGTTAAAATCTTTGACTGTGTGGATCACAACAAACTGTAGAAAATTCTTAAAGAGATGGAAATACCAGACCACCGTATCTGCCTCCTGTGAAACCTATATGCAGATCAAGAAGCAACAGTTAGAACTGGACATGGAACAATGGACTAGTTCCAGATTGGGAAAGGAGTATGTCAAGGCTGTATATTGTAACCCTGCTTATTTAACTTATATGCAGAGTACATCATGAGAAATGCCAGGCTGGATGAAGCACAAGCTGGAATCAAGATTTCCGAGAAAAGTATCAATAACCTCAGATATGTAGATGATATCACCCTTATGACAGAAGGCAAAGAGGAATTAAAGAGTCTCTTGATGAAGGTGAAAGAGGAGAGTGAAAAAGCTGGCTAAAAACTCAACATTCAAGAAATGAAGATTATGGCCTAAGTCCCATCACTTCACGGCAAATAGATGGGAAACAATGGAAACAGAACAGACTTTATTTTCTGGGGCTCCAAAATCACTGCAGATGGTGACTGCTGCCATGAAATTAAAAGATTCTTGCTCCTTGGAAGAAAAGCAATGACAAACCTAGATAGCATATTAAAAAACAGAGACATTACCTTGCCGACAAATGTCCGTATAGTCAAAGCTATGGTTTTTCCAATAGTCATGTATGGATGTGAGACTTGGACCATAAAGAAGACTGAGTGCTGAATAATTGATGCTTTTGAGTTGTGGTGTTGGAGAAGACTCCTGAGAGTCCCTTGGACAGCAAAGAGATCCAACAAGTCAATTCTGAAGGAATCAGTCCTGAATATTCATTGGAAGGACTGATGCTGAAGCGGAAACTCCAACACTTTGGCCACCTGATGCAAAGAGCCAACTCATTAGAAAAGACTCTGATGCTGGGAAAGATTGAAAGCAGGAGGAGAAGGGGACAACAGAGGATGAGATGGTTGGATGGCCTCACCGACTCAAAGGACATGAGTTTGAGCAAGCTTCAGGAGTTGGTGAAGGATAGGGAAGCCTGGAGTGCTGCAGTCCATGGGGTCACAAAGAGTCAGACACAACTGAGCCACTGATCAACAATAACAAGGTAAGACAGACATTTAAAAAATGATTAAAACTACCAGTGCCCAAATTCTTAAATGGACAAAAGAACAGATATTTTACAAGAGAAAGTATGCAAATGGCCAATAAGCCCCAAATCATTAGTTATCAGAAAAATATAAATTAGAAATCACAGTGAGATATTGTGATTTCTCACCAAACATCCGCTAAAATTAAAATGACTGACAATACTTAGTTTTGATGAGGATGTAGGAAACTGGAACTCTCATGTACTACTGTTGGGAATGTAAAATGGAGCAACCACAATGGGAAATTTTGGCAGTTTCTTATTAAGTTAGATATACTTTATGACACAGCAATTCTATTCCTTGGTATTTCCCTCCCCAAAATGAAAACATATGTTTACCAAAGGGTGTACTCAAATGTTTACTGAAGTTTTATTCATAGCAGCTAAAAACTGGAAACAATTCAAATTTCTTCCAGCATGGATAAGTAAATTGCAACATATCCATACAATGGAATACCATTTAACAATAAAATGGAATGGACTACTAAAATACAACAATATGGATAAATCTGAAAAGCATTGTGAACAAAAGAAGCCAAACACAAGGGAATACATATTGTATAATTCCATTTATACCAGATTCTAGAAAGAGCAAACTAACCAACAGTCACGGAAAACACAGCGTTACCTGTGGCCAGGAATGAAAGGAGGATAGAAAGCATGAGGGAACTTTTGAGAATTACGGAAATGTTCTGTATCCTGATGCTGGTGGTTATACCATGTATACGTATTTCAAAACTCACTGAATTATATACTTTAAATGGATGTACTCTGTTACATGTAAATTGTACCATATTAAGATAGATTTTTAAAAACTGCCAAGAGTATTGCTAAGAGAAATACAGGCTGCGTTAATTGATAAACTAGATCTTAAGATAAATAAAAATGTCTGATTAACTGTATAATTTGGTTTTAACATACCGCTATATATAAAGTAGATAACTAATAAGGACCTACTGTACAGCACAAGGAACTCTACTCAATACTCTGTAATGTCCTATATGGCAAAAGAATCTAAAAATGAGTGGATATATGTATATGTATAACTTATTCACCTTGCTGTACAGCGGAAATTAACACAACACTGCAAACCAACTATACTCCAATGAAAATTAAAATAAAATTTTTCTTAAATTTGGTTTTAATCTGATATTGTCTTTTTAAAAAATTATTCCTAGTATGTGCTTCTCCATAACCAAATTATCACCTTTTTGAGGGCAGAGAAAGAAAGGAAATTCATGTTTATTAAATACCTTCTGTAAGCCTGGCATCGTGCTAAGAGATTTATGTAGGATATCTCACTTAATACTAACATTAATCCTGAGAGATAGGTATTATTTCCACCTCTTTATAGTTAATGCAATTAGGTCTCAGAAATTGTTACTTGCTCAAGGTCACACAGTTTGCAAAGTTGCTGCCAGAGTCTGAACTCAAATCTGTCTCCCTTCAAAGCCCAAACTCTTTTCAGTTCTCTGAGTGATCATGGTTGACATTTCTCTGTGACTGTTTATCCTTCTTTTCCTTTCTGGAACATCCCTCTGCCTCTTCTCTTCTATCTGATTTCTTCACACTTCAAAATCCAGCGTAGGGCTCCTTTTCTGACATAGGAATTTTACTTTCTTCTGAAGTCTCAGACCAACAACTATTTTTGTGACTCACGTTGGAATTTAATCTTAAATTGGCTTATTTAAGCATCTAATTACTTAATGCATAGGTCTTGTCTCCCCAACCAGCTTGCAATTTCCTTGCAGGCAGGGATGTATATTAACTATAGTAACACATAGACACTGAAATCATAATGATTTTAACTAATGTCTCACTCGTGAGAAGTCCAACAAGTCATAGTGGAGGAAGGAGTTCTCTGAAAAGTTGGCCAACATAGTTCTATAATTGTAATGCTCTTAATTATACATGGGGCTTTTTTATTTAAAATTTCTGTGTGCTAATTTTGTAACCTGCCACTTAACCAGATTCACTAATTAGCTCTAATAGTTTTATGGTAGCATCTTTAGGATTTTCTATGTGTAGGATCGTGTCATCTGCAAGCAGTGACAGTGTAACTTCTTTTCCAATTTGGATTCCTTTTATTTCTTTTTCTACTCTGATTGTCATAGCTAGGACTTCCAAAACTATGTTGAATAAAAGTGGCAAGAGTGGACACCCTTGTCTTGTTCCTGGCCTTAGAAGAAATGCTTTCAGCTTTTTACTTTTGAGTATAATGTTAGCTATAGGTTTGTCGGATATGATCTTCATTATGTAGAGATATGTTCCCTTTATAACCACTTTCTGGAGAGTTTTTATCATAAATGGGTACTGAATTTTGTCAGAACCTTTTTCTGCATCTATTGATCATTGGGCTTCCCTGGTGGCTCAGATGGTAAGAAATCTGCCTGCAACGCAGGGGACCAGAGTTTGATTCCTGGGTTGGGAAGATCCCCTGGAGAAGGTAATGGCAACCCACTCTAGTATTCTTGACTGGAAAATTCCATGGACAGAGGAGCCTGGCAGGCTACAGTCCATGAGTCAGACACAACTGATCAACTTTCACTTTAATTATATATACCATATACCAACAGTAGGCTAGGTGCTTTGCAGATGTTAGTCTATTTTTTTCTTTTAAAATTATTTTTTAAACAGCTGTATGTGTGTGTACACATGCACACTCAATTGTGTCTAACTCTTTGCAATCCTATGAACTGTAACCCACAAGGCTCCTCTGTTCATGAAATTTTCTAGGTAAGAATACTGGACTAGGTTGCCATTTCCTACTCCAGGAGATCTTCCTGATGCAGGGATCTAACCCATGTCTCTTGCATCTCCTGCATTGGCAGGTGGATTCTTTACTACTGTCCCACCTGGGAAGCCCTTAAACAGCTTTATTGAGGTATAATTTCATACCAAAGAGGTTCACCCAGTTTAGGTATGTAACTCAATAATTTTTTGTAAACATGCAGTTGTAGAGGCATCACCACGGTCCTGTTTTAGAATATTTCTGTTACTCACAGGGATACATCATGTGCAGTTGCAGTTAATCTCTGTTCTTACCCACTGCCTTAGGGAACTATGAATCTACTTTCTGTCTCTATAGATTTGTCTTTTCTGGATGTTTAGTGTAAGTGGAATAATACAGCTTGTAGTCTTAGGTATTTAGCTTCTTTCACTTAACATGTTTTAGGGATTTACCCATTTTATTGCATGGATCAGTAGTTCATTCCTGTTTATTGCTGAATAGTATTCCATTGCATAGGTATATCATTGTTTGTTTATCCAGTCACCAGTTGGTGAACATTTGCATTCATTAAATTGGACCATTTCCAATGTTTTACTTTTATGAATGTTGCTAGCTTACAATATCTCTCTGAGATAGATATTTTGGTCTTCATTTTACAAATGAGAAGAATCAAGGCTCAGAAAAGTAATTATCTTGCTCAAGATCAAATAGCTGGTAAGTCATGAAGTGTAGTATTTCTAACTCTAAAGCCCTTGCTGTGACAGTAGTTTTCAGATTTGGGAATTTTGTTGACCTGAAAATTTATTTTATTTTTTTATTTTATTTTATTTTTTCCATTTATTTTTATCAGTTGGAGGCTAATTACTTTACAATATTGTAGTGGTTTTTGCCATACATTGACATGAATCAGCCATGGATTTACATGTATTCCCCATCCTGATCCCCCCTCCCACCTCCCTCTCCACCCCATCCCTCTGGGTCTTCCCAGTGCACCAGGCCTGAGCACTTGTCTCATGCATCCAACCTGGGCTGGTGATCTGTTTCACCCTAGATAATATACATGTTTCGATGCTGTTCTCTCGAAACATCCCACCCTTGCCTTCTCCCGCAGAGTCCAAAAGTCTGTTCTATACATCTGTGTCTCTTTTTCTGTTTTGCATATAGGGTTATCGTTACCATCTTTCTAAATTCCATATATATGTGTTAGTATACTGTATTGTGTTGACCTGAAAATTTAAAAAACAATTTTTTTAATGTGAGAATAAACCTGTTTGCCATCTTTTGTATTTTGTAAAGAGCATTTGAAAAAACAACTACCGTCTATCGCCAGCATCACTTCATAGAAGAAAGGATATCTTTAATGCCTAAAGTTGAAAAATTAATTAGGCTTTATAGAAAAGCTACATTGCCCTTATTTTTCTCCTTTCTCTACAAACAGTGAAGACAAGCCCTCGTTTAAGAAGAATTGTGTCTAGTCACTAGGCTAATTAGTAGGGCTATAAACTGTGCTAAACTGAATTAGATGAAATACTTTGAGATGCTTTTTAAAATGATGTTAGATAAACTGCTTTATCTGTTTATAACAAATAACAACTGTTAGGTAAACAGTTAATAACAGTCTTATTAACTTATTTCAATTGTCTACAACAGATCCTCCCAAAAGGCTTGTTCTTTGTATAACAGTTAGCACAGTGAAGTGGCCTCTCTTTTCCAGGAATAGAGGGTTTAATCCCATCATACATCTAACAACAGTTCCTGTATCCTCGAGGAACTATATTCCAAAATTCCCAAAACCAATCCTTCTGTAACCACACAAAAGCCAAGTTAGCTTATAGACTCCTTCCCTAAGAACTGAGAAGTATATAAAGGCCTTGGATGGTAATTCCATGGCAACAGATTTAAAAGATTTCCTTCAAACCCAGCTTTCATGGAGGCTGAAAGGAACACTGAAGTCTTGCTGACATTCGTTTCGTGGTTCCCATCCAGGTCCCAGTGGAACAAATGCCATAATTAGCCCTCAGAAGAGAGGCCAGAGACTGGCGATGAGGGCCCCCCAGTCATGCCTCGAGGCCTCGATAGACTGGGACGCTCACACTGTCGCTCTCTGCTTTGTAGCTGTTTGTGCAAGAACAAAAGGACTTCAGTCTGCCTTGCTATTAATCCAACTTCACAAGCATGAAATTTACAGACACACACCAGAATTCATCACTGAAACCTTTTCCCCTTGTCATGTTCAGCTGCTGAAAAGTGGGCACACTCTTGGACATGAATGTTAATAAAAAGAAAAGATTTTTAAAAAAGCATGAACAAGCTTTCTGAATCAGCTCCCAGTTCCCTCCCCTCTGCCCCCAGCTCCAGATCGACATCTTGGAAGTCTGACTTTTTGGGGGAGTATGTAAATCTCTCCATAGCATCTAGGGTGGGAGTATTTTTGTTAAATTTTATCATCACCTGAAAGTCAACTACTTTCTCTTAATAAATAAAATACATCTATAATGGAAGACCAATAACTCAATCTGTAAAGTGAATGGAAAAAAAAAAAAAAGAATAGCACTCAAGAGTCATAAAGTGAACATTATTTGATTAGAACCAAACCAGTGGTATCAACTGGTTTTGCTCATTTAACCTGTCTCCTCATCACCATACACCCATCATTTAGCTGCAGGGTGGATGTGTTCACACTGAACTATTAATCTGTTTCAAAATGCCATAACATTTCCATGAAGAACTTCCTAATTTTTTTTTCAGAAATTAAATGTCTGTTTAAAGTTCATTCCCTCCTGCTGTAACTAATTGAAATGAGATTTGGTTTATCTTTATGACATGGAAATGGGATTGAGTTTCATAATAATAACAATAAGGATAACTCCATAGATTTTAGGAGTAGTAGTTAATAATTTCAGTAATATGGGGGAGATTAGACTTGTCTATTGCCACCTAAACAGACCCCCATTATTTATGGAGAAGTGTGAATGAATGTCATATGATCTAACCACCAGTTCCCAACTTTGTATTTGTTTTCAGCTTAGACTGAATTTTAGGGCAGCACCATAAATGCACTGGAGCCTCAGAACAGTATTCCCTTAATAACCAAACAAGGCATCAGCACACAGGCTGGGAAATACGTTGAAATACATCACAGTTGTGATGGAAAGAACCTGGTCCTGGGAAAATACAAAGAGGAGGCTTTTTCTTAGGATCTTTTCCCCATTAATATAATGAAGAGTAAATCCAACCAAACTGTAGCATTACAGAAGTTGCAATAAAATTTCCCAAATATCATTCCATTTGATCTTCAATCAGCCCTTTGAGAGTGAACAATATTACTTTCTCCATTATACAGGTAAAATCACTGAGATCCAGAGAGGTAAAAAAAAAAAAAAAAAATTGTTCAATGTCACAGTCTCAGTTAGTGGCAGACTTAACCCTGAGAACCAGATCTACCTATTCCCAATTTCAAACTCTTTTTATCACCTGCCAAGAAAATCAGGAAACATGCGCATTGGGCACAGAAGTCAATGGATAACTTCATTTTCACTTAAATTAAGTCAGTTTTCATTCCCAAGTCAGCCTGCTGCCTCCAACATGAAGCTTACCTTACCCAGAAGATACAAAGATACCAGCTTTCAACTGGCTTAGGGTTATGCACTGCTGAATATCATTATTACTGTTGTCATCATTTACATGGTTAACAGCCATCATTTATTGCATACCTACTCAATGCCAGATGCTGTGCATCATTCTTCATCTCTATTTTGCAGATAATTTACATGGCTACAGGTCCTGTGTGATTTGACCCCTACTTACCTCTCCAGACATCTCCTACCTCATCCTCTTTGCTCCAGCCGTACTAAACTCCTGGCAAGTCATCAAAGACCCCAGACTCTCATCACACAGGCTGTTTCCTCCACCCAGAACACCCTTTACCGTTCTAGCCCACCCTGCCTTCCCAGTTATCCTTCAGGCCTCAGCATAAATGAAATTTCTCAGAGGTCTTCCCAGACTCCTACACTAGGTTATCCATCCCTTATGGCTTGCTCTCACAGCATGCCAAGCTTTCATTTTCAAAGCATTTTACTGAATTTATTTAAAGTCCTCCTCCCTACTAGATTAGATGAGAGCAGTGATTATGTTGGTTTTTTGTTGATATTTTTCAACATATGAATGGGAACCAACATCACTAATACAATAATATGCTGTCTGATTGAGTGAATGAATGGGAAACTGGGGCTCAGAAAGATTGAGCAATTTAAGTGGCTTCTGCGTTCAAATACAACAGGGTGGAGCTGAGGAAAAAAACATCTTTTCTTTTTTTTTTTTTTGAAAAACATCTTTTAATAAGCATACCATAATCATCCTATTTAAGATTACAAACCATTCCCTCATATCTGCCAGCCTGATTCATTCAGCTTTCCTTTTCCTATAAAACATCTCACCTTCTAATGCACTATTGATTTCAAACGCTACTTTTAGCACACATGTAATTTTAGGTATAATTTCTTTATTATCATTATTGTTTATTATTTCCCCTTACTAGAATGTGAGCTTTGTGAGGACAGGTATTTTGTTGTTATTAATCTCTGACTGTGAACAGCATTTGCTACATGTTAAATAAATCATCGTTGAAGAGAATTGAAGGGATTCTTCAATTTGAGATTTTCCTAAACATATATTAAACAAAATATATTTGTTTCGGGTACTAAAGATGACAAGTCCGTTAGTTACATGAGATGCATGTGTGATCTGAATGTCCGCCTGGCGTCCCCACTGACCAGCTGTTAAGCCCTCTTCCCACCCTCAGCTTAGCTTCCCAATCTGCAATATAAGCGTCAGCAGGAAGCAGTCAGGGCTCCCCAGGTGGCACTATTGGTAAAGAACTGACCTGCCGATGCAGGAGACGAAGAGACTGGGTTCGATCCCTGGGTTGAGAAGATCCCCTGGGGGAGGGCATGGCAACCCACCCTGGGTTTCTTGCCTGGGAAATCCCATGGACAGAGGAGCCTGGCGGGCTACAGTCCATAGGGTCGCAAAGAGTCAGACATGACTGAAGTGACTTAGCACACAGGCACGCAGGAAGGAGTCAAGAATCTGTCCTCATGCTAAAGGTGATCAGCCCTTTGATAATTTTCCAGTGAAGAGAAAAAAAAAAAAATAGAAGAATTTTATTCACCTCAAACTCTGCAAAAGGCCTAGAAACCTGGGAACTCAACTGGCTCTATTTGCAAAAAATGTGCTGAGGTGATCTTTATTAAGTACTTGACACTCCAGAGAGAACACTCCTGTACAAATATGTCATGCTGCTTTGAACACAAGCAAAGCAGGAATCAGATTCTGTCTCCTTGCTGTATTCCAAGCCAAGGTGACTGTCGTGGTTTCATCTCAATGTATTTATATCTCATCACCAACACTCATCACCAAGGGAGCCGGTTCAGAGCTGAGCTGTAAAGATTGTGTAGGGAGTAGGGCTCAGATGCACTGTACACCATGACTGACTTATGCCGATGAGTTTCAACACTCATGCATTCCAGATGAACATCAATCTCTGTGATGAATAGTAAGAACAAGAATCCAGATTGCAATGAATGCAAAAATAAGTAAACAAGTAAAGCAATGCTACAGTTATTGAATGAGACTCTGATGTGGCAAACTGTCCTTTCTTCTCCATTCTCAATGCAAAGGCCACAATTCATTCTCATCATCTCTTACCTGAATTATTATAGCAGCCCTTTATTGCTCTCCAGACCACCAATCTATATCTATACTACACACACAATAAGAGTCTTTCTAAAATGCCTCCCTGAACTTGTGGTACTTCTCAATGTGTCCTCAAATCTTCCAGAAAAACTGCATAGCATAACCCACAAGTCCCTCTATGACCTGGCCATCCTCTATGTCTCCACACTCATCACCTTCCATTTTTCCATACACACTCTATGCTCTAGCTACACTGAACTACCTTGAGTTTCCCTAAAGTACCCAGTTTTTTACACGTTTCTACGCCTCTGCATAAGCTGTTTCCTTTGCCCAAAACTTTTTCCTGTACTTTCGTTACTCAACTTGTTCATCATTTAAGATATGTCTCTGTCAAATAGTTTTTCTTGATTTCATTCCATCCTAGACTGAATTAGTTTTAGTAGACAGATATTTATTTAGTTCAACAAGTATTTATTGCAGGTCTACTAGAGATAAGACAATGTAGTAGTTTTTTAAAAAAAAAAAATAATAGCTACAGATTTTTTGCCATTCCTCTCATCAAGAGGGAGAGTCTATGTCTTTGGAATCTATAAAATTTTATGGCACAGAAGTGATGCTATGTGACTTCTATGTCTAGGTCATAAAAATAGAAAAAATAAAAAAACCAACTTCCACCTGATATCTTGAAATACTTTCGGACAATCCCTTTTGGGGTGCCTCCTCTCAGAACCAGCCCCCAAGCTAAGAGTACAGTCCACAAGGAAAAGCCACATATGTCTCTGGTCTTTAATCCCAGCTGAGATTTTTTTTGGGGGGGGGGGGTTCTTTATGACTAGAGGCCAGAGAGTTGGGTACAGGTGCCCACGAATGGTTCCAGCCTTCAACCATTCCCAGCAGAGACCACTCCCCATAGCCATTCAAGTCTTCCCAGCAGAGATCTCCCTCAACCCTCAACATCATGATGATTCCGTTATAAGACACTTCTGCTACAGTAGGCAGAATTCTCAGATGGCCCCCAAGATTCCCCCTGCACCCACTCTTGTGTATATATCCTGTATAAGCCCTTCAGTGTGTGTTGAGGGGAAAGGGGAAGGACTGTGAATATGATAGACTATCACTCCCTTAACTGTGTCACATGGCTAAGTGAAGAGATTTTGCAAATGTAATTAACGTCCCAAATGAGATGATTTTGAGTTAAGAAAAGGTGAGATTATCCAGGGTGAGCAAGATATAATAAAGTAAAAGCTACTGAAAGAGGGATTGTGCCCTTTTTGCCAGCCTGGAAGAAGAAAGCTGCCATGTTGTGAAAGGGCCATGTGCAAAGTGACTGCCTTTGGAAGCTGACAGCAGTCCCTGGCTAACAGCCGGCAAGAAAATGTGAACAACAGTCCTACAACCATAAGGGACTGGATTCTGCCAACAACCATGTGAACTTGAGAAAGGCCCTCATTCCAGAAAGAAATACAACCCAGCCAACATCTTGAGTTCTAGTTGCAATCTTGCCAGTCTCTGAGCAGGGGCCCAGCTAAGCTATGCCCAGGCTCCTGACCCACTGAGAGAATAGATGTATGTTATTTTAAGCTGCTAAATTTCTGGCAATTTGTCACACAGCAGTAGAAAACTAATGCACCTACTGTGTACCCTGTTTGAATTCCTAACCCATGAAATCTTTGCCCATAATGAATGACTATTATTTTATGCCACTTAATTTGGGGTTTTTTTTGTGCAACTACTGTTTAGTAATCGAAACAAGCAGTCACTCAACAAGACAAAAATCCTGTCTTCACTGCATTCTTCCCCCTTGCTGAGGGGGAAGATAGACAATAAAATAAATAAATAAAACAAAATATGGAGTGTTTTGGATAGGACAAGTGCTAGGAGATGAATAAAACAAGAAATGGGATAATGAATTTTAGAGATGATTTAGACAGAGTTTTAGACAGAAATGTTCAATCTACATGCTCAAAACATTTAACAACTACAGATGTTTGAGGAACACTGACCAGGCAAAACATATACTAACCACAATGCTATAACAGGATCCTGGAGGACCTTTACTATGTTAGGCCTGAACGGTTTAATTTTGAGTTCTTGTATATATTTGTAGGTTCTTCAATCCAATAAGAATCAGTTCAGTTCAGTTCAGTCACTCAGTCGTGTCCAACTTTTGTGACCCCATGGACTGCAACACGCCAGGCTTCCCTGTCCATCACCAACTCCCGAAGTTTGCTCAAACTCATGTCCATCGAGTCAGAGATGCTATCCAACCATCTCATCCTCTGTCGTCTCCTTCTCCTCCCGCCTTCAATCTTTCCCAGCATCAGGGTCTTTTCAAATGAGTCAGTTCTTTGCATCAGGTGGCCAGAGTATTGGAGTTTCAGCTTCAGCATGAGTCCTTCCAATGAATATTCAGGACTGATTTCTTTTAGGATTTACTGGTTGGATCTCCTTGCAGTCCAAGGGACTCTCGAGAGTCTTCTCCAATACCACAGTTCAAAAGCATCAATTCTTCGACACTCAGCTTTCTTTATAGTCCCACTCTCACATCCATACACGACTACTGGAAAAACCATTGCTTTGACTAGAGAGACCTTTGTTGGCAAAGTAATATCTCTGCTTTTTAACATGCTGTCTAGGTTGGTCATAACTTTTCTTCCAAGGAGCAAGCAATAGGAATAGGTATGCAGTATCCCACCTCATTCACTCATTTATTTAACCCTCTTCTCAGCAAATATTCACTAAGTGACTATTACATTCAGCCATGTGAGAGACAAGGAGCTCCTGGAGCACTGCCCACTGAGCTCCAGTTCCTTACTGTCCAGTTGAGGAAGTGAGATACAGACAGGGGGAGTACTCAGCTGCAGCAGTGCTAATTTCATGAGTATTGTTCTATTTCCCTGTCTCACCTATGAGACCTTGGCTATAGGATTAGGAGAGAGAGAAGCTGGGGTGGTCAGGAAGCTTCTGGAGGTAATAATGGGAACGGAGCTGAATCTTGAAAGGTTGGCTGTTTCCATAAGAGACTTTATTCGTCTTTGGCCCTTACTGCCTCAGAGAGTGTAAATGTGTGGAACACATGCAAACCACGTGACACGGCAGCCAATGGCCAACTGATGATGGCTCTGTTCTGCACTCAGCCTTCTCAACACACTTATAGCCAATGATCAATGGTCAGAGATGACACATAGAATAAAACTTACACGCCATCTCTGGTAGCTTCACATTTTGGACACAGTAGGTGCTACTATTAGTTAATTAATCAATAGTCCACCTGGGGAGAAAGAGAAAACCACTTTTAGGAGCAAAAACCACCCTGGTGAGAAAAGAAATGGTCCAGGAAGGAAGTTTTATACTGCGTGAAAGTAAAGGTTTATCTTGTCACCCACAAGCTCTTTGAAAGCCTGGTTTGGGGTTTTGAAGTCAGACTGAGCTAGGCTGGGATCAAATCCTGTCTTTTTCATTTGTAACCTGTATGATCTGAAGTGAGTTAATTCGTCTCTCTGAATTTCAGTTTTCTCATCTATAAAATGGCAATAGTAATGCCTACTGTGTTGTACAGTTGACTAAGAATTTTTAAATCAAATAATGTACAAAATGTACAAATTTTACTCTATAGATTTATATATACATAAAAATGGCATATTATTTTATCAAACTAAATCCAACTTCAAAACTCTAGCCTAGTAGGTTGAAAAAAAGACTTAAATCTTTGACACTATGAGGACTGTACACTCCTCTCTCCACAAGGCCACAGAAAGACCCTCCAGAATATATGGCACAATGTCAGTGACTCACCCTTCACAAAGGCAAGCAGAGGACCTTTCTTCTGCCACTTCTCAGCCCTGTCACAGACTCTGAAGACAGGAAATGCCCAACTATGACCTTTTTGGAAAGGGAGCCAGGAAAAATCCAGTGAGAACCAAAACAAATTAATATCTCAGTGAATGATCTTATGACATCTATGAAGCCTCTAATGTAGTCTCTGACACATATTATATGTCAGTTATCTTTTCATTTACTCCACAAATACTTGTAAGTCTTGTTACTTGCTGAACACCACTTTTCAGCTGTGGGTTCCTCCACTTCAGCACTATTGACATTTTGACTGCCTTCCTTATTGTTGGTTGGGGAGGCCAGGGGGGCTTGTCCTATGTAGTATAGGTTATTTAGCAGCTTCCTTGGCCTCTATACCTACCAATGACAGTAGTAGCCCCCACCCTAGTTGGACAAACAGACATTGCTAAATATTCCCTGGATGAAAAACTGCCTCTGGTTTTGAATCCCTGAATGAAATAAACAAGAGAAAAACCCTACTTTCACATAGCTTACATTCTAATGGGAGGACAGACAATAAACAAATAAATATATTTATAACATAAGTAAAGGTATGGAGAGGTGGCGGGTGGCTGATAGTTCCTTTCCCTTTCTCTGGATAAATAAGAACCAAGAACTATTCTGAAGATGGTAGCATAAGCATCAGACTCTCATGAAAACATATTTCATCGATAAGCAAAAAATCACAGGAATAGAAATTGAATGATCAGGACTAAAGAAATAGGAAAGAAATGGGATTATCATTTAAATAACCATGTTGAAGGTTCAGCATTTATCTCCTTTGGACATATTCCTGTGCAAGGAAAAATAACCTCATCAACACAAGCACAAGACAACCACACAAAAATGTGTGTAAAATTTCTCCTGCCTTTTCTCCAGCTCTAGGCTATTCTTTTGAACACTTTAGTAAGAATTTAGAGAGTGCCCTCATTCAGTGAAGCTTCAAAGTGTAAAATAAGGCAATATCACATAATAATAAAGAGTTATTTGGAACATCACTGGAACCATTTTTATCAAATGTCATTTAAATGAGTTAAAACTTGATTTTAAACAACTAGATTTTAAAATGTTGTATTCATGTGGCTTTTGTACAATGTATTAAACCAAAGCAAAATCACAAAACTAATAAAATCCAAGTTACACAGTGACTGTGGTTTTGCAAAAACTAGCTTGCCATTCTAATCATGTGCCAGTTTCTCACGGCATACCAACACCCCTGTGTGCTGTATAATGATTTGGTTCTCCCACCTCTTTTCTCACTTAGAATTACTGTGAAACCTCTGTCCTTAGAGTAAGCAGTAATATCATTTGACCTTCCTAGGGTGTCAACACATTATTTTCTTATTAGATCTGCTGCCTCTGTTGTTTCCTTATTAGCCCACTAAAATTACCCGATCTAAACACAAGTGCAAACTTAGAGGAAGGCACCACAGGGCAAAACCGGGTTATAAAGGGTCATTTGAGAGTCCAGAATGTGCTTATATGATCTTTTTTCTCTTTTTCCTAAGATTCTTCTGAAACTCTGAATTTAGAGGCTTTTGTGGAGAACTCTAGGAACCCTGATGATATATCCATATAACTCGAGACCCCAGTTTGAGAGGCGCTGGTGTAATGACTAATGGCAGCAGAATCAGAATGCCTAGGATTCGAAATTCTGGCCCCATCACATACTAGAAGTATTCTGACCATTGAAAGTATTTTGATATCAAAAGACCACCTTCCACCCAAGACTGGGTCCCACAGAAGCTTACATCTGAACAAAGCAGGCCCAGACCAAAACTATAAAGTCATTTGTTTGTGGTTCCCTGGCCTTGCCTTTTCAATGCCTCTCTTCCCCTCTAGGTCCGCAGCACATCACCACTTGAGATACCAGGCTAGGTCCCAGTCAGCCAGCAGCTCATCATTTTGCCTTCTTTGTTGTTGTTGTTCAGTCACTAAGTTGTGTCTGACTCTTTATGACCCCATGGACTGCAGCACGCCAGGCTTCCCTGTCCTTCGCTATCTCCCAGAGTTTGCTCAAGCTCATGTCCATTGAGTCGGAGATGCTATCTAATCATCTCATCCTCTGTTGCTCCCTTCTCCTCCTGCCCTCAATCTTTCCCAGCATTAGTAAAGTGTTAGTCACTCAGTTGAGCCCAATTCTTTCCAACCCCATGAACTGCAGCCTACCAGGCTCCTCTGTCCATGGAATTTTCCAGGCAAGAATACTGGAGTCAATTGCCATTTTTTCCTCCAGGGATCTTCCTGACCCAGGGATTGAACCCAGGTCTCCTGCACTGCAGGCAGATTTTTCATCTCTGAACCTCCAGGGAAGCCCAGCATTGCCCCACTTCTAAAGCCATCCCAAAATACTGGGGTAGAATGGTTTTATGTGGACTTCCAAAAATCATTTGTTGAGTTGCTTAATAGTTGAAAGAGTAAATACCCTAAGAAATTAAGTGGCTTCCCCACCTTTGACTCCTAATAAATAATAGAGTTGGGGGGTGGGGAGCATTAACTGAACAACTTCTAGATGCCATGTACTTTGAATACTTACTTTCATTTAAAGTTCTCAGTGAAACCAGCAAACTACGTATTGGTAACCCCTCAGGTGTGAAAACCACTGCATTTCAAATGCCAAGCAATGTCTCTGAGGAACAGTAAAAGTTTAATAAATGTTTCTTGAATGAATGGTCACTTTGACTGGGGTTACAGGTCTAGTAACTGGAAGAGATGGGATTCAACCTAAGACTGACTCCATGGGTTTTAATGCTCTTTCCCTCTAAGTCGCTTCAGTCATGTCTGACTCTTTGCAACCCTAAGAACAGTAGCCCACCAGGCTCCTCTGTCCATGGGCTTCCCCAGGCAAGAATATTGGAGTGGATTGCCATGCCCTTCTCCAGGGGATCTTCCCAACCCAGGATCAAACCTGTATCTCTTACATCTCCTGCATTGACAGGTGGGTTCTTTACTACTAGTGCCACCTTTACACCAGTGGTCAGCAAACTTCTTCTGTACCGAGCCAGATAATAAATTTTAAGGATTTTAGGGTCACCCAGTCTCTACTGTGACAGTTCAAGTCTCCCACTGAAGCATAGAAACAACCATGGACAATATGAAAACTGATAAATGTGACTGTTCCAATAAAACTTTACGGATGGACACTGAAACTTGAGTTTTATGTAATGTTCACATGTCATGAAATATCATCCTTCTTTTGATTTTTTTCCCAACCAGTTAAAATTGGAAAGTTATTCTTATCTTCTGGGCTTATATAATCATAGATAGTGAACTGGATCTGGCCTGTAGACCATAGCTTGCCAACCCATTTTCTGCAGTAGGCTGCCTTCCAAGCTCTCTACTGTCTTAGGTCCTCCCCTCAAACAACTGGAATGAATGGAATTCAGATGGTACAATTTCAGACCTTGTGCGTGGGTGCTCAGTCCACTTCAGGTGGATTCTTCACCCACTGAGCCACCTAGAAAGCCCCTCACACCTTGATCAACAGTTAAATGAGATCATATCTTTCAACTTCCTGTGAAGTTGTGTCATGCAGGCAGTGGCTTATCTCCCCAAGGCACAAGGAAACCCATGACTTCTCAGGCCCAGTATACACAATGCCTTTCAGACTTAAATTGAAGAAAGTAGGGAAAACCACTAGACCATTCAGGTATGACCTAAATCAAATTCCTTATGATTATACAGTAGAAGTGACAAATAGATTCAAGGGATTAGATATGATAGAGTGCCTGAAGAACTATGGATGGAGGTTCATGACATCGTACAGGAGGCCATGATCAAAACCATTCCCGAGAAAAAGAAGTGCAAAAAAGCAAAATGGTTGTCTGAGGAGGCCTTACGAATAGCTAAGAAAACAAGAGAAGTGAAAGGCAAAGGAAAAAAAGGAAAGATATACCCATTTGAATGCAGAGTTCCAAACAATAGCAAGAGAGAGTTAAGAAAGACTTCCTCAGTGATCAATGCAAAGAAATAGAGGAAAACAACAGAATGGGAAAGACTAGAGATCTCTTCAAGAAAATTAGAGACACCAAGGGAACATTTCATGCAAAGATGGGCTCAATAAAGGACAGAAATGGTATGGGCCTAACAGAAGCAGAAGATATTAAGAAGAGCAGGCAAGAATACACAGAAAACTGTACAAAAAAAGATCTTAATGATCCAGATAATCATGATGGTGTGATCAAGCACCAGAGCCAGACATCCTGGAATGCAAAGTCAAGTGGGCCTTAGGAAGCATCACCACAAACAAAGCTAGTGGAGGTGATGGAATTCCAGCTGAGCTATTTCAACTCTAAAAGATGATGCTGTGAAGGTGCTGCACTTAACATGCCAGCAAATTTGGGAAACTCAGCAGTGGCCACAGGACTGGAAAAGGTCAGTTTTCATTCCAATCCCAAAGACAGGCAATGCCAAAGAATGCTCAAACTACTGCACAATTACACTCATCTCACACATTAGCAAAGTAATGCTCAAAATTGTCCAAGCCAGGCTTTAAAAGTACATGAACTGAGAACTTTCAGATGTTCAAGCTGGATTTAGAAAAGGCAGAGGAACCAGAGATCAAATTGTCAACATCTGATGGATCATCAAAAAAAGCTAGAGAATTCCAGAAAAAACATCTACTTCTGCTTTATTGGCTATGCCAAAGCCTTTGACTGTGTGGCTCACAACAAACTGGAAAATTCTGAAAGAGATGGGAAAACCAGACCATCTGAACTGCCTCCTGAAAAATCTGTATGCAGATCAAGAAGCAACAGTTAGAACCAGACATGGAAAAATGAACTGGTTCCAAATTGGGAAAGGAGTACATCAAGGCTATCACCCTGCTTATTTAACTTATTTAACACCCTGCATGTTGTCACCCTGCTTATTTAACTTCTATGCATAGTATGTGAAATCCAGGCTGCACGAAGCACAAGCTGGAATCAAGATTGCCAGGAAAAATACCAATAACCTCAGATATACAGATGACTTGACTCTTATGGCAGAAAGTGAAGAGGAACTAAAAAGCCTCTTGATGAAGATGAAAGAGGAGAGTGAAAAAGTTGGCTTAAAACTCAACATTCAAAAACCTAAGATCATGGCATCCAGTCTCATCATTTCACAGCAAATAGATGGGGAAAAAATTGAAACAGGGACAGACTTTATTTTGGGGGGCTCCAAAATCACTGGAGATGGTGACTGCAACCATGAAATTAAAAGACGCTTACTCCTTGTTAGAAAAGCTATGACAAACAGGCAGCATAATAAAAAGCAGAGACATTACTTTGCCAACAAAGGTCCATCTAGTCAAAGCTATGGTTTTTCCTGTAGTCATGTATGGATGTGAGAGTTGGACCATAAAGAAAACTGAGCACTGAAGAATTGATGCTTTTGAATTGTGGTGTTGGAGAAGATTCTTGAGAGTCCTTTGGACAGCAAGGAGATCCAATCAGTCCATTCTAAAGGAAATCAGTCCTGAATATTCATTGGAAGGACTGAAGCTGAAGCTGAAACTCCAATACTCTGGCCACCTGATGTGAAGAACAGACTCACTGGAAAAGACCCTGATGCTGTGAAAGGTTTAAGGCAGGAGGAGAAAGGGATGACAGAGGATGAGATGGTTGGATGGCATCACCAACTCAATGAGCATGAGCTGAGCAAGCTCTGGGAGTTGGTGAAGGACAGGGATGCCTGGCCTCCTACAGTCTATCAACTGCAAAGAGTTGGACACAACTGAGTGACTGAAGTGAACTTCCTCTAACCATAGCTCTGCACACTGACTTTCAAAAAAGTTCTAGATTATTTCAGGATTGAGTCAGGTGCTAAATAATAAAGTTGGTCCATTCCAAGAGGGCAATTATCTAATCTGTTAATGAAAGAGCAGTCACATATCATAGCAAAATCTCATCTAGTATATTCATTACAAGCAAAATTAAGATAAGTGAAACTTGCTTTATCTCCTTATTAAGTCAGGAAAATGACTACATATATTTTCCAGATAAGAGGCTGTTTAGAAGATGAACCTCTATGATATTTAACAAATGTAGCTTTCATTTTCTTTTTACCAAGGAAATTCAGAATAATTTGCCTTGCAGTAAATCACAGTAACTCTAGTTGTTTTTTCCTCTCTCCAAATGAGACATTGCCTGACATCTAACATGTGGCAAGATCTGAGAAGTTTCCACAAATTGGTAAAATTCTTTCTACATGAATATGTAATGTAATCTTCTTGTTAAACAAGAATAGATAATTTCCCCTAAAATGAATGCAATAAAGGGGCATAGAAAGAATAAATAATTCCAATACTGTTCTTTAATTCTGCTTGTAATTTTCCAAATTCCAGACTGATGGCAACATAGTGGGCCTATTCTCCTAGCACTATTTCAAAATGTTCAGGCTGAGGGAAAGCCACAGGGACAGTAGTTACTAAAAAGCTCAAAAATGCAGTCAACTTGCATCATTTTAGAGCAAAAGAAAAAGTCATTTTTTGTCTATATTTGTCTATATTATTTATGCCTGCATTCAACAAACATTTACTGAGCACCAACTGTGGGGGCAGGCATTGTTCTAGGTACAATAGGGGAATCCTATAAAAACATTATCTTCATCCCCATGGAGCTCAGAGTTTAATTAGGGGGGAGGTGCTGCTGAGGATGATAATGTTAATTATGTCAATTCCATAATCACTGGTTATATGTGTGATACTGTGCTAAATGATCTACTTACATAATCTCATTTAATGTGACCCTCACCCACATAACTTATGAGATGGTTGTTATTATTCCCACTTTATTGGCTAAAAAAATCGAGGCTTAGATAAATTGACTAACTAGGCCATGGTTACTCTTTTAATTCAATTTTTGTTTTATATTGGAGCATAGGTGATTTACAATGTTGTATTAGTTTTAAGTGCACAACAAAGTAATTCAGCTTCATATATACATTCTTTTTCAGATTCTTTTCCCAAATAGGCTATTACAAAATATTGAGTACAGTTCCTTGTACAAAAGAGTATGTCATTGTTGATTATCTATTTTACATATAGTGGTGTGTAAATGTTGACCCCAAACTCCTAATTTATCTCTGCCTCCCCACCCCAACTTTCCTCTTTGGTAACAATAAATTTGCTTTCAAATTCTGTGAGTCCATTTCTGTTTTATAAATAAATTCATTTATATCATTGTTTTTAGACTCCACATAGAAGTGATACCATATGATATTATCTTTCTCTGTCTGACTTACTTCACTTAGTATGTGGACCTAGAGATTATCATGCTAAGTGAAGTAAGTACGAGATAGGCAACAGTTATATAGTTAGTAGACAGGTCTGGGATATGAATCTGGGAAGACTGACTCTAGAGCCTGCTAAACTGAAAGATGTACACCAATAACTATTTCATAATGTTGAATGTGGCAAATGTTCTAGAAGAAGGGTAGATAACATGTAGCAAAAGTTGAAGGGAGGAGTAACTTGACTAAGACAAATCAAGGGAGGCTTCATGGAGCTAAGATTGAGGTTTTGAAATCAGGAAAAGGGAAGAAGGAAGTTCTAGGAAGAAAGAACAGCATTTGTCCCATTTGTCCCATTGGGACAATGGGGGAAACACAGGACAATGTTCAGGAAAAAGCTGAGAAGTCCATTTTGGTGCCATTAATGCGTGAAGCAGAACATAAGGTAAAAAGACAAGTGAGGATTTACTCATGGAAGGCCAGTAAAACTAGACAAGTAGACATTAATATGATATTTTAGAGATACTGTAGAGTGTACTAGGCTTCCCTGTTGGCTCAGACAGTAAACAATCTGCCTGCAATGCAGGAGACCAAGGTTTGATCCCTAGGTTGGGAAGATCCCCTGGAGAAGAGAATGGCTACCCACTCCAGTATTCTTGCCTGGAGAATCCCATGGACAGAGGAGCCTAGTGAGTTACAGTCTATAGGGTCACAAAGAGTAGGACACAACTGAGCAACTAACACACTTTAGAGGGTACCAAACTCTATGAGGTAGCTATTATATTCATTTTATAAAAGAAAAAACTGGGATTCAGAGTGGCAGAGTTATCAGTCCAGGGTCATGCAGCCAGTAAATTTTAGATCTCATTAACTTATTCAAAAGATATTCATGAACCCACAACAGACTGACACAGACTTGCCCGTGAGGGTCCAGGAGTCTCTGGTGGAGGCATAGGTCGGCGGTGGCCCCCTGCAGGGTTGGGGGCACGGAGTGCAGCAGTGCGTACATGGGACCTTCTGAAGGAGGTCGCCACTATCTTCATTACCTCCACCATAGTTTGGCCTCGGGTCAAATAATTCCCTCCCATCAACAGAAAATTGTATTAAAGATTTACTGAGCAGATGGTCAATACTGAAATCAGATTGATTATATTCTTTGCAGCTAAAGATGGAGAAGCGCTATACAGTCAGCAAAAACAAAACTGGGAGCTGATTATGGCTCAGATCATGAACTTCTTATTGCCAAATTCAGATTTAAATTGAAGAAAGCAGGGAAAACCACTGGACCATTCAGGTATGACCTAAATAAAATCCCTTAAAATTATACAGTGGAAGTGACAAATAGATTCAAGGAATTAGATCTAATAGACAGTACCTGAAGAACTATGGACGGAGGTTTGTGACATTGTACAGGAGGCCGTGATCAAGACCATCCACATGAAAAAGAAATGGAAAAAGGCAAAGTGGTTGCCTGAGGAAGCCTTATAAGTTGCTGAGAAAACAAGACAAGCGAAAGGCAAAGGAGAAAAGGAAAGATATACCCATTTGAATGCAGAGTTCCAAACTATAGCAAGGAGAGATAAGAAAGCCTTCCTCAGTGATCAATGCAAAGAAATAGAGGAAAACAATAGAAAGGGAAAGACTAGAGGTCTCTTCAAGAAAATCAGAGATACCAAGGGAATATTTCATGCAAAGATGAGCACAATAAAGGATAGAAATGGTATGGACCTAACAGAAGCAAAAGATATTAAGAAGAGGTGGCAAGAATATGCAGAAGAACTATACAAAAAAGATCTTCATGACCCAGATAATCACGATGGTGTGATCACTCACCTAGAGCCAGACATCCTGTAATGCAAAGTCAAATGGGCCTTAGGAAACATCACTACGCACAAAGCTAATGGAGGTGATGGAATTCCAGCTGAGCTGTTTCAAATCCTAAAAGATGATGCTGTGAAAGTGCCAGCAAATGTGGAAAACTCAGCAGTGGCCCCAGGACTGGAAAAGATCAGTTTTCGTTCCAATCCCAAAGAAAGGCAATGCCAAAGAATTCTCAAACTACCGCACAATTGCACTCATCTCACACATTAGCAAAGTAATGCTCAAAATTCTCCAAGCCAGGGTTCATCAGTATGTGAACCATGAACTTCCAGATGTTCATCTGGATTTATAAAAGGCAGAGGAACCAGAGATCAAATTGCCAACATCTGCTGGATCATCGAAAAAGCAAGAGAGTTCCAGAAAAACATCTACTTCTGCTGTATTGACTATGCCAAAGCCTTTGACTGTGTGGATCACAACAAACTGTGGAAAATTCTGAAGGAGATGGGAATATCAGACCACCTGACCCGCCTCATGAGAAACCTGTATGCAGGTCAGGAAGCAACAGTTAGAACTGGACATGGAGCAACAGACTGGTTCCAAATCAGGAAAGGAGTACATTGAGGCTGTATATTGTCACCCTGCTTATTTAACTTCTATGCAGAGTACATCATGAGAACTGCTGGACTGCATGAAGCACAAGCTGGAATTAAGATTGCCAGGTGAAATATCAACAACCTCAGATATGCAGATGACACCACCCTTAGGGCAGAAAGCAAAGAAGAACTAAAGAGCCTCTTGATGAAAGTGAAAGAGGAGAGTGAAAAAGTTGGCTTAAAACTCAACGGTCAGAAAACAAATATCATGGCATCAGGTTCCATCACTTCATGGCAAATAGACGGGAAACAATGGAAACAGTGACAGACTTTCTTTTGGGGGGCTCCAAAATCACTGCAGATGGTGACTGCAGCCATGAAATCAAAAGACACTTGCTCCTTGGAAGGAAAGTTATGACCAACCTAGATAGAATATTAAATAGCAGAGACATTACTTTGCCAACAACGGTCTCTCTAGTCAAAGCTATGGTTTTTCCAGTAGTCCTATATAGATGTGAGAGTGGGATTATAAAGAAAGCTGAGTGCCGAAGAACAGATGCTTTTGAACTGTGGTGTTGGAGAAGACTCTTGAGAGTCCCTTGGACTGCAAGGAGATTCAACCAGTCCATCCTAAAGGAAATCAGTCCTGAATATTCATTGGAAGGACTGAAGCTGAAGCTGAAACTCCAATACTTTGGCCACCTGATGCGAAGAACTGACTCATTGGAAAAGACCCTGATGCTGGGAAAGATTGAACGCAGGAGGAGAAGGGGACGGCAGAGGATGAGATGGTTGGACGGCATCACTGACTTGACGGACATGCGCAAGCTCATGGAGTTGGTGATGAACAGGGAAGCCTGGCGTGTTGCAGTCCATGGGGTCACAAAGAGTTGGACATGACTGATTGACTTAACTGAACTGAACTGAACTGAGCTTATTCAAAAGATATTCATTGCCCCAGTTGCTATGCCAGGTACTAAAGACAATTTTGAACGGGACATAGTCACTGCCTTCACAGCACCTTCAGTCCAGGTAGGAAAGACAACCATCATAAAGCAGATCACCACAATCAACTGTGGTGTGTGTTATAGCAGAGTAAGTGTAGGTGCTCTGCAAGCCTCAAAGCCCAGGACCCACTTGGGGGTAGGGGAGGCCTCAAGTGTCATTTAATCCTTGACTTGAAAGATGCACAGGAGTTAGCTTAATACTCAGGGTGGCTGGTTTGGGGAGGGTGGCATATAGTAGAGAGGAATATTCCAAGTAAAGAATTCTAAATATGCATAAAGGCACAAAGGAGAGAGAAAATGTGACACCTTCCAGACAGTGAGAAGTTTAAAGGGTTCAGAAAGCAGAAGCCGGAGAAGATGCTAGACACCAGGTTCTGCAGACAGAGGGGCAGCCACATAAACTTTTAAAGGGAGAGGTGGGAGGTAGGAGAGATGATATGATTAGATTTAGGTATCAAAAGGACAGAAAGGTGTAAAAGAGAGCTAAGAACATATAGGATAGGACGGAGGCCAATCTGAAGGTGTTTGGAACTCAAACCTAACACTATTTGACTCAAAGATCATTTTCTACTCTCTCTCTAGAGATTGTAGGGCAACTGTGAAGCTTTAGAAGAAGTGAATGACATCAACAGATCTATCTATTAAAATGATCAGACAGAAGAGACATAAAAGAGGCAAGGATGACTCACTTGTTCTTTTCTTCCTTTTTCTTTTTTAAATTCAGTAAATATTTGACAAGCTCCTATTACATGTTCCCTGGTGGCTTGGATGGTAAAGAATCCTCTTGCAATGCAAGAGACCTGGGTTCGATCTTTGGGTCAGGAAGATCCCCTGGAGAAGGGACTGGACCCACTCCAGTATTCTTGCCTGGAAAATTCCATAGACAGAGAAACCTGGTGGGCATTCATGGGGTTCATGGGGTCGCAGAGTCAGACACGACTGAGCAGCTAAAACTTACCTGAAATCTCTCTATTACACGTTAGGCACTATGCAGTAGTTTAGGTCTGGAATTAAGAAAGAAATGTGTCATTAGCAGAGCTACAAACACATTTAAGTCCATTGTCTAATATTCCTTTAAGATCCAATTTGAAAGTCCTCATCCAAAAAGTTTTTCCTGTCTCTGCCCTTCCAATTCAATTTAAAACTTTCTGTTCAATTTAAAACTAGTCTGTTCCACAAAATCACACAATACTGCTGCTATTATTTCAGAATCACTCACTAATTGCTGCACCCACATCTTATCTCAGGTGTTCCTCAGGACTTTCCCCTGCATTGTTTTTAAGCTCTGGACACAAACAAATGTTGATCTAAGAGGATTGAGACATTGGATGAATGAACATTGGATGAAGGACAGGATCACATGAGGACAATCTTTAAATGTTTATTAATCTATTACATCTTATCAGCAGTTCCTCATTTTTCCTGGACAGTAGTTACATACATGGCCGTATAACTTATAGTGGTGTAATTCAAAAGATTTTTAAAAATCAACCCTAACATACCATAATATCGTCCCCCTGTCATTATAAATTCTTACTTTTTGTCAGGTACATGGAAGAATTGGCTTGGATTATAAACACCATGGTAGTTGGTGTTGAAAAAAACAAGGAAATTCAAGAGAGAAAAAGATCTATACCCCCAGTATTTACAAAACACCTACTGTGTGTAAAACATGCTCTGTATTCGTGGGTATGTGTTATGAATACCTGTTTTCTATAGGGAAAGGACAACATTCATTAAACTTAAACTCTTCTTAGGTACCAGTAAATAATCAAGGAGTAGTATTTGCATTATTTCATTTTTAAGCTTCATAATAAAGTAATAGAATATATGCAGGGATTTCTTCCACTGCTCAGATTTTTACATGACTATTGGATATTATTTGATTGATTAAATGAGGAATAGATTTTTGCATCATGTAGACTTTAATTGGTCATTACACAACTATAATAGGGAATTAGCATCTCACCTTAAAAAGCTGGTATCCCAAAAAAAAAAAAAAGCTGGTATCCCAAGAGTAGAGCAACATTCAGCAGCTTTGAGCAGCTGACATAACTTATTTGGCTTTATGTTCTCTTATTAACTGTTTGTAGTTATGAGCTATGCTGCTGTTTATTTTACAAGTCTAGAAATCTACTGCTTTTGATTGATTTTAAGTTTTGATCATAATTTAGTGGTGATTTTTAGGTTTGTTTCTGTTCTGTCTTGATCTCCCAATATAGGACTTTTAGCTTGCAATAACAAAATATACTAGTTTCCAAGGGTTGCCATAAAAAATTACCACAAATCTGGTGGCTTAAAACAAAAGAAGTTCATTATCTCACAGATTTGGAGACGGATATGTCCAAAATCAAGGTTTCGGCAGGACGGGTTCCTCCTGGAGGTTGTGAGGAAAAATCCATGTCTCACCTTTCTCCCAGTTTCTAGTGGCTGTCAGGAATCCTGGGGTGTTTCTGGGCTTGTAGAGGTATCACCCCAATCTGTCCCTGTCTCCACATGGCCTACTCCTCTGTGTCTGGATATCTTTTCCTCTTCTTACAGAAATCTGTGTCATCAGATTTAGGGCTCACTCCATTCATCAAGGATGAGCTCATCTTCAGATCCTTAATTAAATCTGCAAAAATCCTTTTTCCAAATAAGGTCACATCATGGGCATAGCTTCTGGGGGTGGTTGGGGGAGTTGTTGGAGAAGTCGATGGCACCCCACTCCAGTACTCTTGCCTGGAAAATCCCATGGACGGAGGAGCCTGAAAGGCTGCAGTCCATGGGGTTGCTGAGGGTCGGACACAACTGAGCGACTTCACTTTCACTTTTCACTTTCACGCATTGGAGAAGGAAATGGCAACCCACTCCAGCGTTCTTGCCTGGAGAATCCGAGGGACGGGGGAGCCTGGTGGGCTGCCGTCTATGGGGTCGCACAGAGTCAGACACGACTGAAGTGACTTAGCAGCAGCAGCAGCAGCAGGGGGAGTGGTATTATTCACTCATAACAATACTTACAGCTATTCTTTTTTTAATACAAACTTTAAAGCTGAAAATGCCATAATAAAAAATAAAATAATTGTTATCACAAATTAAATATCCTAGCTCCCAGACTGTTTTTTTCCTACATTGAAACAATTGTAATGAAATTTTTGTTATAGGTGAATAAGTAATTCATATAAATGAATAAATAATCCAAACTTTCTAAGGCTTTAAACTAGCTGTTAATCTCTGAAAACTCCTCAAAAAAAACACCTTCCTCATAGCATATGTTATCTGAGTTAGGTAAATAATAAAATTAACAGTGTGTTATAAGGTACAAACTGTATTATTGTCCCATTTTTCAGATGAAGTAATAAGGGCCTCAATTCTGAAATTCATTACTAGCCAGACGGCCAGAGATCGTGATTCAAACTCGCATTTCTGACTCCAGAGCCCATGCGTCCTGGCTTGGGCTGCACGAAGGTGTTCTTAGGGAAGCTGGGAGGAAGCAGAATGGAGGTGACCAGGACTCTGCTCACAAGGACCCTCAGGGTTGATCCATCAGAGAAGGGGCATTCACCAGAGAAGGTTCTAGGGCCAAGTCAGAGGTTGGTTACCATGAGACTGAAATTCACTGACATGTAAGAGATCTGAAGATATCTGAGGGGAAGTGATGCAAACTGGGAGCTGGTGGAACAAAAAAGGGATTCATCGCAAAAGAGAAAGCCTGCAGAAGCATGGGTTGTCACAGAGGAAGTGGAATTCGGTGAAAATAGAGAATGCGATGAATCTTTGGAGTGGCAAGTGACCCCAGCCATCCAGTAGCTAATGTCTTCACAGGCCAGGCCTGCCTGCAGGACAAACTTGATAACGTCTTCTTCATACAGGCTGAGTGAAGACACACGCCAACCGTGTCTGAGGTACAGGAGAGGTGCCTCACTTCCCCCAGAGTACAGCACAAAAGAAAGAAAGGAGAGGAGGCAATCCAATAGGTTATGTTTCAGAAAAAAGTGCAAAAGCTGGGCTCGAAGCACACACCATCAGTGCTCGTTTAGAAAGATGTGCTCTCTTCTACTTTTTAAAACTTTCCAAAATTTCTAGGCATAACACAGTCTCATTTTATAGCAAACACACACACACACACACAGTAACTGTTTTAAAGGTGCTCTGTCTTAACATGAACATTCCTGGATGTCCCTGGTGGTCCAATGGTTGAGTCCGCCTGCCAATGCAGGGGACATAGGTTCACTCCCTGTTGTCCAGGGGAAGATTCCACATATGCCGCAGGGCAACTGAGCCCGCGCGCCTCAACTACTGAAGCCTGCATACTATGGAGCCCACGGTCTGCATCAAGAGAAGCCACTGCAATGAGAAGCCTGTGCGCTGCAGCTAGAGAGCAGGTCCCACCTGCTACAACTAGAGAAAGACTGCATATGCAGCAACAAAGAGTCAGTGTAGCCAAAAATATTTTAAAAAATTTTTTAAATGACCATTCTTGTAAGCCACATACTCTGATGGGAACTCAAACTGTATCAGCTGAGAAGTAACAGAGGTTAAAGGGGGAATGGGCAAAACATATAGAAACATCAAGATAAATAATAATAGTAATAAAGAGTCCATGGCATTTTAGTAAGGTGACTATATCTGTTATGTTAAGAGCTTTCATTAGGAGAAGGAGGATATTAAATGGAATGATGAAGGAGAGGAGCAGCTAAATGAATATTTTGAATCAGTATTTATTGGAGAAGACAATGGGGAAATTCCTGTTCCAAGGACACATTTTATGGCAAAGCAGAGAATGGCCTTGACAGAGATTCTTCAGTCTCTGAGGAGAAAGGTATGGAGCACCTTGAGGGACTCTGTGCAGTAAATCACCAGGACCAGATGGTATTCATCCATGGGTTCTGAATGAGATAAAGTGGGAAATCATGAGTTCAGTGACAAGGATATATAATAGATGCTTAAAAACAGCCTATATCCCTGAAGATTGAAAAGTCATTAATATGGTATCACATACGTGTGGTGTGTGTAGGGTGTATATGTAGTGTGTGTGTGTGTGTGTGTGTGTGTGTGTGTGTGTTCCTTGCATGTTGTGGGGCACTTAGGGGAAGGGGATGAGGGAGATTTTCCTTTTTCTAAGAACCAGGGAAGATTTCTTGATGAAACAAAGGACAGAGGAGATTTAGGTAGTGGAAAGAACATCAAAAGCTATGAGACCAAATATTAGAGGTAGTTAATAACATTAAGCAGTTATTTTCCAGGTACTCTGAGATGGTTAATAACATTTAAACAGTTATTTTTCAGGTACTCTACAATGATGAATAAACAAACCCTCTGTCTAACAGGAAGGCGTGCAGTCTGATAACTTGGTTATTTTTCATATTCTTGCTATTGGCTTTGGATGGCAATTGACAATGTACCATTTCCCAGCACTACCAGAAGACACAAGAAACATTTGGCAATTTTTTTTTTCCTCCCTTAGAAAATCTTAAAGTTGCTGGTCTTTTGGCAAAATCTGTGCTAAGCGCTAAGTGCTTAGTTGCTCAGCTGTTTCCAACTCTTTGCAACCCCATGGACTGTAGCCCGCCAGGCTCCTCTGTCCATGGGGATTCTCCAGGCAAGAATACTGGAGTGGGTTGCCATGCCCTCCTCCAGGGGATCTTCCCAATCCAGGGATTGAACCCAGGTTTCCTACATTGCAGGCGGATTCCTTATCATCAGAGCCACCAGGAAGCCCTGGCAAAATCTGGGGGCCTGATAATTCCTAAGAATTATCACATAGTAATAATAACAGAGTGGCTAATGTATTGAGTGCTTAGTCTGTGCCAGTATCTTGCCCAGCTCTGTACCAATATCATCTCATTTAATTCTCATAACAGTTAATAAGTAGTAACCCTAGAATTTTAATCTTTGTAGGCCAATTCCAAAGTTCATGCTTATAGACATATAAACACATATACTGTCTCTCGCACTCTGTATGTTTTATTTATAAAAGTGAAGCAAAAGTTTCACAAAGCAACTCTTGCCCTTTTTACATGTGATTCTCTTCTCTTTCATTAAACAGATTATAGTCTCAAGTCCCCAAATTTATTTGTCATAATGCATGGTTTGTTCAGAGAATAGGAGTAAATAGTCACATTCTCTTTGACTTGGAGGAATTATAAAACTAAATGAAAGCTCTAGTATTAAAATCTCACACGTGATAAAGGAGACTCAGACCACTTTTAAATTGTCTTGAACCATTTTAAGATGTTTTTAACAGGGGAGGACAGGCATGTTTCTTCCATTCTGTCATGTTTTCCCCCAACTACTGAATCAAAGCCTCTAGCTGCTTTTATTGGGTAGAGCCCCCAAAGTTAAAAAGTTATTACTTAACACTGATCTGAAATCTGACCACCTACCACATCTCCCCACTGATTCAGGTTCCATCCCTTGGAGACACACAAGAATATTCAAAGAATCAACTCTCTTACTCAACATCCTTTCAATATTTGGAGTGCATTCATGTTCCCTCTTGGATGTTTTCCTCTTCAGAGTAAAGAAAGACAGAAAATCCAATCCACATTGGCCTAAGCAAAAATGGGCTTCATCTGCTGATATAGTAGAAGTGGCCAAGGATTGTTCTGGCTCCTGGCATGGCTTAAACTGTAGCCTAAGGTATGTCCCAAAAATAGTCTTTCTATCTCTCCCAGCATTGCCCTCCTCCATGTTGGTTCCAGACTACATGGGAATATAGCTGAAGCAGGCCCAGACCTGACATCTTTTCATAAATTAAGTCCAGGAGGAAAAAAGAAAGTTTCTTCCCCAGAAGTTTCAGCAAAACTTCTCTTCCATCTCACTGGCTCTGACTGGGCAACATGCTCAAACTTCCAGCTATTACTGTGGCCAGTGGCATTAAATGTTTTGATCAGCTAAGCTTAAGTCACATGCCTACCTCTGGAGACGTTTACACGAGAGCGTAGAGGGATGGTCTTCAACAGGGAGATTTCAGGGGTTGAGTGTTTGTTAAATAGAAGCTGGGTAATAAAAGGGCAATGTGATGTGCTTAGTCGCTCAGTCATGTCTGACTCTTTGCAACCCCATGGACTGTAGCATGCCAGGCTCCTCTGTCCATGGGGATTCTCCAGGCAAGAATACAGGAGTGAGTAACCATGCCCCACTCCAGGGGATCTTCCCAACCCAGGAATCAAACCAGGGTCTCCTGCATTGCAAGCAGCTGAGTTACCAGAGAAGCCCTTATCTAACAGCAAAATGAAACCTTTCATTTAGCTTTGGCACTTGTCACATGTTGGGGGAAGATGCCTTGGGTCTGGGCCAGAATGCCCCAGTTATGTCCACTCATACTCCAAGGAGATGTCCCAATGGAACAGTAACACCTTCTTATTCCTCAGCCATCACCTCCTCTGCTTAGTTTTTTCTCTGTCTTTTGGGCAGTATTAGTTACTCCCTTCACAGAGTTCCCACTGGTACTTCTGCTGTATTGCAATTATTTGTATTGCAGGCTTGTGTTTCTCTTGACCCTGACTTCCCTGAAGATAGGGATTTTTTTTAAGTCTTTGTTGAATTTGTTACAATATTGTTTTATCTTTTGACTTTTTGGCTGAAAGGCAAGTGGGATCCTAGCTTCCCCGATCAGGGTTTGAACCTGCACCCCCTGGATTGAAAGGCAAAATCTCAACCACGAGAACACCAACGAAGTCCTCAAAGACAGGGATTTTTTTCAATATGTTTCTGTGTCCCTCAGAAAAATGCCTGATAAAGGAGACACATAAAGTTATTTCAATGAATTATCCTGAGAGCATGGTAGAGGACACCCCACACAATCCTGTGAGCATGAAATCAACCTGCATCTTTCTCAGGCTGTGCGGGTCTCAGGGTCCACACCCATAAAATCACTGAAAAAATGCTTCAGATTCCCTAACACCCTGAGGCTTGGATGGTACAAAGCAAAGCTGAGCATTAGGTGGCACAGTGGTAAAGAATCTGCCTGCCAAATTCAGGAGACGCAAGAGATGTGGTTTCTATCCCTGGGTCAGGAAGATCCCTTGGAGCAGGAAATGGCAACCCACTCCAGTATTCTTGCCTGAAAAATCCCACGGACAGAGGAGGCTGGTGGCTACAGTACATGGGGTCGATAAAGAGTCAGACACGATTGAGCGACTGAGCATGCACACAATCCAGGAAGGCAGGGAATTATCAGACAAACAGACTAGGAATTGCACACAGTGATTAGAGATTTAGAGAGCTAAATCCAAAAGGGGATATCACAGATGTCAGAGGTTACAGTCAGGGAGAACTCAATCACTTTCAGAATTGGTAGGAACTGAGTTAAGGACTGATTCTTTTCACTCTGCTTCTTTTTAAACTGCCAGGGATGCCAGGAAAGGGAAGAAGGGTAGGGATGAGCTGGAGAAAACTGACCATGACCACGACCAATGCAAGATTTGACTTCCCACCATCAGTTGAGCTGGGAAGAAGAGACTCGACAGTAGATATTTATTAAGCATTCTATGCTAGTTACTAAGGCTACAACAATGAATAACACAAATACAATCCCCCATCACTGGACTTGCATGCTTTTGGCCAAAGCTGCAAGAATTACTTTACCCTGCCTCACATGTAAGACTGAGGAAACACTTACAAAATTCATTAAGCTGCTCAGATGAAAGAAGTTATCCAAATGAAGACACACTTACCTAAGAAAATCATTGTGTTCATTAATCTTTCAAGCACCAGTGTTATGCTAGCAGGATGCAGCTGATATCAGTGTTATGGTCCCTTTACCTCAAAGAAAAAGTCAAGCCAGAGAAGCAAATATGAAAACAGGAGTTAACATTAAACCAAGACTCAGGCCCATATCAGTGTTACCATATGCCTATGGATCATGGGTCACCCACCTATAGGAATGAAATCTGAGACTTGCCACCCATCCCAGGCAGTGAGTGTTCTTGCAGGGAGATGAGATGGCAAAGAATGATGCTGATGCTTTCCTTTCTGCCTCTTAAAGACAATCATTATTCCTGGAATGACAATTTGTAAGCTCAACCTAATTACAGCCAAATTGATTAAGAAATGCATAATCTAAGGATTAGCATGCAGGCAAATGCTGCTTAACTCGGCCACCAAGGCTCAGGAGGAAACAGCTGTTTTGTTCAGGAAGTTGTTTGGAATAAAAGACTGATTTTTGCCAGTAAAATCCTGCCTAAGTAAATTATTTAGCCTCATCCCTTTCTTATTTGAGTTCCCAAGTTAGGAATTTCCTGAGGTCAAATATTCCAAAGACAGGGCCCCTGAGACTGTGATGAAGCCAGCAGCATTATACACACTACAGACAATCTCGGGCTCCACCCATTCCTAACAAGGAAGCTGCCTGGATGCCCTTAGTTTCAGAACGCTATCCAAAAAATAAGGATGATAATCACTACCTTACAAGGATTGTTGTGAGGAATAAATGACAATCACAAATGAAGTTCCTAGCACAGTATTTGGGAATTCAAGATTTCAAGTCACTCTTCACTTGAAACTATCACAACATTGTTTGTTAATTGTTTATAGCCCATACAAAATTTAAAAGTTTAAAAAAGAAAAAAAAAGAATATTTGAATAAATGTTAATTAGTTCCTTTCTCCCCTTCTCTTTTCTTCTAGGACTGTTTATAGCTGCATGTTTTTTAGCCACTAAACCATTAAGGTAAATAAAGAATGAAGTTGGCTTCCCAGGTGGCTCAGTGGTAAACAATCCACCTGCAAATTTAGGAGCCACAGGTAATGTGGGTTCAATCTCTGGGTTGGGAAGATCCCTTGGAAAAGGGAATAGCAGCCCACTCCAGTATTCCTGCCAGGATAATCCCATAGACAGAGGAGCCTAACAGGCTACAGTCCACGGAGTCTCAAAGAGTTGGACACAACTGAGCAACTGAGCAGACACACACACACACACACACACACACACACACACACAGAATAAAGTATTTATTCTTTTTAGAAAAGGAAATCTTTTTTCCTTATGTTTCATGACATGTAAGCATCTATACCAAAAAGCCTAAAAATGATGATGAGAAAAACTGAAAGCAAGGTGAAATTTGCTTGGTTTCCCCTTGTAAATTAAAAACTCATTCTTTTATAGTAAGTTGCTGAGGGGAAAAGGAAGAAGGTGAGGAAAACAAAAACGTACCTACAGTGTGATAGACACTTAGTGTATTACACACGTTAACCTCCTTTAATTATTACAGCAGCATCTTGGTACATCAATGACATCAATTCTCAGCTTTGTTCCCTACTAGCTGTGTGAAGTTGGACAAATTATTTGACTTTTGTGTGCCTTCATTTCAACATCTGTAAAATGAAGAAAATAATTCCTTACATCATAGGGTTGTTAGAATTAAATATGTCAATACATGTAAAACTCTTCGAATAGTGCCTGAGAAAAACTAAATATTCAATAAACATTAGTTGTTATTAACAATCATAGGTAGAATGAGTAACAATAATAATATTTAAAAGCCCTTAACATCAAGGGTGGATGTTAGCAAATAATAAAGGCTACCTGTTATTATTTAGTAATAAAGTAAAATACAATATTTAAAAAGTACTCTCTTCATCAAGTTTATTCCATACAGAAGCTGCCTCTATGTCAAGCAGAAGAATATGAACCTCTATTCTGACTTTGTTTTATATATAGTTTCTTGTCCCCTTTACACTAAATCTCTTTCAAAGCCTACAGTGAGCTGCATAAATGCTCTAGTATCGGCCATTAGGCAGAATTTCCAGTGACAGAAATTCCTCAGTTCCCTCTCCTCCCTTATCCTCATTAAGTGTCATAAAATGCCAATTCAATGCCCAATGGCCTCAGAGAAGGAGAGGCAGACGGGGTGTCTTCTTTCTATTTCTCATGACTGTTATTGTCTCTGTCCCTTTCCTATTTTCCTAGTTCGTTACACCACTCCCTTTGGTGCACACTAAGATTCAACAAAACAAACACCTTGCAATGCTCCATCCTCACCTTGGTTTCACTCTGTACTTGAACTGATCTATCCTAGCCCATGGGAGATATCCAGTACATGTTCACTGACTGAATGAAGGATTTTAAACTGAAGAAGAACCTACATAGTAAGGAAGTAGTATACTATTCAGATTTGGGATCACTGCAAATATTTATCTCTAATCACTTGTAGCTTCAATTGGAGAGTACGCATCTCTTAAACAATTCTCAGTATGTGACAGCAGAGACAGCTCAAGATTACCATGTTCAGTTCCGTTCAGTCGCTCAGTCGTGTCCAACTCTTTGCCACCTCATGGACTGCAGTATGCAAGGCTTCCATGTTCATCACCAACTCCTAGAGCTTGCTCAAACTCATGTAAGTTGAGTTGATGATGCCATCCAAGCATCTTATCCTCTGTCGTCCCCTTCTCCTCCTGCCTTCAATCTTTCCCAGCATCAGGGTCTTTTCAAATGAGTCAGTTCTTCACATCAGGTAGCCAAAGTACTGGAATTTCAGCATCAGCATCCATCCTTCCAATGAATATTCAGGACTGATTTCCTTTAGGATTGATTACTTTGATCTCCTTGCAGTCCAAGGGACTCTCAAGAGTCTTCTCCAACACCACAGTTCAAAAGCATCAATTCTTCAGTACTCAGTTTTCTTTATAGTCCCACTCTTACATCCATACACAACTACTGGAAAAACCATAGCTTTGACTAGATGGACCTTTGTTGGCAAAGTAATGTCTCTGCTTTTTAATACGCTGTCTAAGTTGGTCATAATTTTTCTTCCAAGGAGCAAGCGTCTTTTACTTTCATGGCTGCAACCACCATCTGCAGTGATTTTGGAGCCCCCCAAAAGAAAGTCTGTCACTGTTTCCTTTGTTTCTTCACCTATTTGCCATGAAATGATGGGACTAGATGCCATGATCTTAGTTTTCTGAATGTTGTTTTTTAAACCAGCTTTTTCACTCTCCTCCTTCACTTTCATCAAGAACTCTTTAGTTCTTCGCTTTCTGACATAAGGATGGTGTCACCTGCACATCTGAGGTTATTGATATTTCTCCTGGCAATCTTGATTCCAGCTTGTGCTTCATCCAGCCCAGCATTTCACATGGTATACTCTGCATGTAAGTTAAATAAGCAGGGTGACAATATACAGCCTTGACATACTTCTTTCCCAATTTGGAACCAGTCTGTTATTTCATGTCTGGTTCTAACTGTTGTTTCTTGACCTGCATACAGGTTTCTCATGAGGCAGGTCAGCTGGTCTTCTATCCCCATCTCTTGAAGAATTTTCCACAGTTGATTGTGATCCACACAGTCAAAGGCTTTGGCATAATCAATAAAGCAGAAGTAGATGTTTTTCTGGTATTCTCTTGCTTTTTCGATGATCCTGCAGATGTTGGCAATTTGATCTCTGGTTCCTCTGACTTTTCTAAATCCAGCTTGAACATCTGGAAATTCTTGGTTCACATACTGTTGAAGCTTAGCTTGGAGAATTTTGAGCAATACTTTGCTAGTGTGTGAGATGAGTGCAATTGTGTGGTAGTTTGAACATTCTTTGGCATTGCCTTTCTTTGGGATTGGAATGAAAACTGACCTTTTCCAGTCCTGTGGCCACTGCTCAGTTTTCCACATGTGCTGGCATATTGAGTGCAGCACTTTCACAGCATCATCTTTTAGGATTTGAAATAGGTCCACTGGAATTCCACCACCTCCACTAGCTTTGTTCATAGTGATGCTTCTTAGGCCCACTTGACTTCGCATTCCAGGAGGACTGGCTCTAGATAAGTGATCACACCATTGTGGCTATCTCGGTCATGAACGTCTTTTAAGTACAGTTCTTCTACATATTCTTGCCACCTCTTCTTAATATCTTCTGCTTCTTTTAGGTCCATACCATTTCTGTCCTTTATTGTGACCATCTTTGCATGAAATAGTCCCTTGGTATCTCTAATTTTCTTGAAGAGATCTCTCATCTTTCTCATTCTATTGTTTTCCTCTATTTCTTTGCATTGATCACTGAGGAAGGCTTTCTTATCTCTCTTTGCTATTCTTTGGAATTCTGCATTCGAATGGGTATATCTTTCCTTTTCTCCTTTGCCTTTTGCTTCTCTTGTTTTCTCAGCTATTTGTAAGGCTTCCTCAGACAACAATTTTGCCTTTTTGCATTTCTTTCTCTTGGGGATGGCCTTGATCACTGCCTCCTGTACAATGTCATGAACCTCCGTCCATAGTTCTTCTGTCTATCATATCTAATCCCTTGAATCTATTTGTCACTTCCACTGTATAATTGTAAGGGATTAGATTTAGGTCATACCTGAATGGTCTAGTGGTTTTCCCTATTTTCTTCAATTTAAGTCTGAATTTGTCAATAAGGAGTTCATGATCTGAGCCACAGTCAGCTCCTGGTCTTGTTTTTGTGGGTCATCTGCTCGGCGGCTCTATGGTGGGGTTAATGGCAACCTCCTTCAAGAGGGCTTAGCCCACAGGCTATGTGACACAGATCTGCTGCACCCAGAGTCCCTGCCCCTGTGACAGGCCGCTGCTGACTCGTACCTCCACAGGAGACAAACAATCAAAGGCAGAAGTGACTCAGTCTCTCTGGGGTCTCTGGGGCCTTGTGCGCACAAGGTTTTGTTTGAGCCCTCCAAGCATCTCTGGTGGGTATGGGGTTTGATTCTAAATATGATTTCGCCCCTCCTATCATGCTGGGGTAGGTCTTGCTGGGGCTTCTCCTTTGCCCTTGGACATGGGGTATCTTTTTTTTGTGGGATTCAACATTCTCCTGTTGATGGTTGTTCAGCAGCAAGTTGTAATTTTGAAGTTCTCGCAGGAAAAGATGTGCACACGTCCTTTTACTCTGCCATCTTAATCACACTTGAGAACACCATGAACAGTATGAAAAAGTTACCGTGAAAACAGATACAAAAGCAGCAAACTTCATGGCATTGGTAACATGAAAGGAATAGAATTGTCTGGAATACTTAGAATAACATTGAAAATGGAGGCTTGATTCAACATGGACTTTTACACTATTTCATAGTAACTCATCCACCAAAGTGCTCAGACTCACAGGAGCTGTGAGGAGCATAAACTATAAGTTAGATATATTCTTTGCCCTCAAAGGTATTATAATGCAGTTGTGAAAAAAAGAGATAGACATGTAGGTTACAGAATATTTCAATTGCTAAATTGGTGGTGCCAGGAAAGTACCTCTTAATTCTGAGAATGAATGATTAGTTTGAGATAGAATTAAACCGTATGTAATAAAAAGTTGGAGTCTTCAAAGTACAAAAATACTGTAAAATTCAGTTTAACCAGGTTAATAACTTCCCCTTATTTATAATTTTATACATATTTCACATAGGTTGTAGAATAATTGAGCTATGCTATACTGTATCCTATATTCTTATGAATACTATTAAAAAATACATATTCACATGAGCTACAAAGCTGTAATTCAACATTTCAACACTTAAGGCTTTAAAAAAATTATAGAGTTTTAGAGCTGAAAATGGAGCCAAACTCTTCTATTTCCTTTTCTAGAAAGTTAAGATTATGATTAATTCATTAGTTCTTTAGATTATTCACCCAGACTGTGAATTATTTAGCTTTCTTTGTTCCTAATAAAGAGCTGCTTGATAAAAACAAGTGAATATAACAAAACAAATAAGTACAATAAAACAAAAGAGCTGCCTGATTTCTGGTCTTTACATGTAAGGCGCTTAGAAGAGTTCTTGGCGAGTAGTAAGTTCTCAACAGTTACTACTGTAATTGCTATCACTCTTAACCGTTATTACTACTACCATTATGACTACTGCTACTATTTGTCCATTGTTCACTGGCGCTTGCCTACCCCCAGGACTGGAAACACAAATAAAAGGCCATGAAACTTACCCTAGACCAAGCATCTTTGAAGTCCAAAGATTCTTGAATATGTGAACTTGGACAGAAAAAGTTTATGTATTTTCACTGACCTCTAACTGGAAAATAGTATTTCCTTCCATAATAAATATAGACAACAAAGCTTTGTCATCAGTAGAAATCACAAATATTTTCATATCACTTTATAGTTGTTCCATAAATATCACGTATGTTCATCAATACTTTTCACCACTATAACTTGTTATTTAATGTATTAATAAAGAAAGAAGCATATTTAACACTATATCAGAAATTCTGTTTTTTAAAAATATTTTGATAGTGGAATATGTAATATATAATTGACTTTCTTTGTAATCATATGTATTTTGGTTTATTCATTTAAAAACATTATGCTCAGTAATATTTAGTAGGCTTCACCAGACTGCCAAAGGGATCCATGGCACAAAAACAGCTAGGAACCCCTTCCCTAGTCCTTCATTCGCAAACCTGCAGGCTATACCATACTGCCTAGGACTCCCTCCCTCCCATTTTTTTTTGTTGTTGTTGTTCATTGCTTTTCTTTTCTTTTTTTTTTTTATTAGTTGGAGGCTAATAACTTCACACTCCCTCCCATTTTTTAAAAAATTTTTTATTTACTTGGCTATACCTGATCTAAGTTACAGCTCTCAGGCTATTTAATTGCAGAATGCAAACTCTTAGTTGTGGCATGTGGGATCTAGTTCCCTGGCACCAAACCCAGGCCCCCTACATTTGGAACATGGAGTCTTAGCCACTTGACTACCAGGGAAGTCTCCCTTCCCTCCTTTTACTATTGAGTCATCCCTCAGCTCAAATTTGCTCTCTCGGTGAAAATTTCACCATTCTGCTCCCAATCAAAACAAATGGTTTATTGCACTTACTTCCTGAGTCTATACTTCTCTTTAACTTGCTGTCTGATCTTGAACAAGTTGTTAAACTTACTCAGGCTCATTTTTAATCAAGTGTAAAATGGAAATAGTAGTAGTATATATAGTTCAAAGAATGGCTGTGAAAATTAAGCAAGATTATGCATATGAAAGGCTTCATGTAATGTCCAGAGAAGTAATTCTCAAATGTTTTGGTTTCAGGACACTTTTATTCTCTTAAAAGTTTCTGAGAATTTCAAAGAGCTTTTGTTTGTGTGGGTTGTATACACAGCTATCTATGATACTTAAAGTTAACACTGAAAAAAATTTAGTTTCTTTATTAATTCATTAAAAATATAAATGATAAAGTTTGTACACTGTTATATAATGTATTAATAATAAATAATAAGTTTTGTGGAAAACACTATTAGTTCCCCCAAATAGTAAGAAGAATGATACTGTTTTCCTTTTTCATGAATCTTTTTAATGTCTGGCTTGTATGTCTATTGCTGTTTTAAGTATACAAAGAAAATCTAGTCTCACACAGAAATGTATTTGGAAAAAGAAAGGAGTATTTTATTAGTCTTTTCGGATAACTATGGAAATTTTTCTCTGATACTCTACCAATTTGACAAGTAATAGTTAGGCTCATTGAGATGTGGAATCTGAAATGACACAAATAAGCTTTTCAGTCTCTGTTGCTTTAAAACACACTGGACTATCTTGCACTTTGAGTGGATCTCTTTCTCACAACTAATTTTATAACATCATGCATTGGTCATTTGCAAAGTACTGGTTCCCTGAGTTATGCAGATCTCCAAACACTGACACATTTCACCAAAAAATGGAGAAAAAAAAATCACATTCATTAATAGCCCCACAATCTCACTGGAAATGTCTTTGGGTTTTGGGAAGCTGACAAGTTCATGTGCCAGACACAAATCTCCCAAAATTCTAATTTTCACTTGAAAGTTCAAATTTTATCATTGGCAACAAATACTGTCAGCTGTATTTCCTTGAAGTGACAGGCTCACTTCATTCATTTTGGAGAAAACGTCAGCCAAATGTTTGAATAAATGTAGTTAGCCTGTCAGTTGTTTTTTCAAGTAAAAATAGTGTTCTATGAAAAAAGTGGCTAATCACTCACGTGTATTCTTCCTCAAGACAGTCACGATTTTGTGTGCATCAGAAGAGCTTTATGTGTAGTTCCCATTTTGTTGCATAGAATATTGAGTAGATTGGGTCAAGATTTAATAAAATTAGTCATTTTTATCCCTTCATCAAGGCATTATTAAGTGAAGCTGGCATCGTTTTCCCAAGGCAATTATAAATATAATAATACATTGGTGGCAGATTTTGTTGCCACTACTTTGATTCATGTTAAGACAACAGTTTTACCCAGCTTTGGTTAATGCTTTTAAACTATTGTTGCAAATACCAACAGAGTAAGAAAAGAAAACAGTATCTCAGTATTATTATGAAAATTGTTTTGACCTTGTAGACCTTCTGAAAAAGTCTCGGGGATCCCAAAAAACAATCAATGACATTTTGAGAATCCCTTGTCAACAGCACAGTATGTTCTTTATAAATGTTAACTAATGCTACAACTAGCTATAGGGATTATATTTTCTAATTTAAACTCTGGATTGTAATATATCATGTCATCTGCCTGTGAATAGGTGCAGAAATGGAGACTGTCCCCTCCATGTCATTTTTGTTCTTTTTTTATTTTGTCTCATAGTTAGATGTATACCCAGCATCTAGACATGAAGCACCAAGGACAGCGATAAGACTTTACCTAAACCAATATTCCACTACCAGCACAGTGCTTTATACACAGCAAGTGCTTAATAAATACTTGTTAAACAGCATATTAAAAAGCAGAGGCATTACTTTGCCAACAAAGGTCCGTCTGGTCAAGGCTATGGTTTTTCCAGTGGTCATGTATGGATGTGAGAGTTGGACTGTGAAGAAAGCTGAGCGCCGAAAAATTGATGCTTTTGAACTGTGGTGTTGGAGAAGACTCTTGAGAGTTCCTTGGACTGCAAGGAGATCCAACCAGTCCATCCTGAAGATCAGTCCTGGGTGTTCATTGGACAGACTGATGCTGAAGCTGAAACTCCAATACTTTTGCCACCTGATGAGAAGAACTAGCTCATTGGAAAAGACCCTGATGCTGGGAAAGATTGAAGGTGGGAGGAGAAGGGGACAACAGAGGATGAGATGGTTGGATGGCATCACCAACTCGATGGACATGAGTTTGAGTAAACTCCGGGAGTTGGTGATGGACAGGGAGGCCTGGCGTGCTGTGATTCATGGGGTCACAAAGAGTCGGACATGACTGAGCGACTGAACTGAACTGAAACAAGTGATGAATGAACAAATGAACAAAAGCAAATCAGTCCACTCTAGATTGTCAGCAACTCTTAGGGAAGAACAGAGGTTGAAGTGATAGGCAGATAATTTTTATTTGCTTTACTTTTAAGGTCATCATTTCAACTATCTCACTCTTGTTTAGAAAAATTAAATTTATGTAATAATAAGCCAAGGTTATCTTTTATGGGGAAATAATATGGACTATTTTCCTTTCTAAAAAGATAATGCTTGCTAACTGTAGAAAATACAGACAAAAAAGGAAAAAAATACCGATAATTTTTTCATCTAGAAATAGACTTTATTGAAATTTGTATCTGTCTTTTTCTCTAAGCAGATACATAACTTTTTAACCTTCTGTTTTGTTACTCACTTTTTTATCTAACACTGTATAATGAACATTCTTCTATATCACTATGAATCCTTCTCTAACATAATTTTTGTTATGTACATATCATATATTATTTGGATGCACTTTGGAAATAGCTGGTTAAGTGAGGTTCTCTTTGAATTTTATTTTCCCCCCATGTTATTACTGTCCCATCTCATCATCAACCAGAAAAAAAGCTACAAATCAGCAACAACAGAATGAAACAGTAAGTAAACTCAAAGGATTCACTGAGAATTTTTACCTTTCTATCATTGTTACAGGGCTTCCCTGGTGGCTCAGACGATAAAGCGTCTACCTACAATGAGGGAGACCCGGGTTCGATCCCTGGGTCGGGAAGATCCCCTGGAGAAGGAAATGGCAACCCACTCCAGTACTCTTGCCTGGAAAATCCCATGGATGGAGGAGCCTGGTAGGCTACAGACCATGGGGTCACAAAGAGTCGGACACGACTGAGTGACTTCACTTCACTTCACTTCATCATTGTTACAGGCATCATGGTGATAACACACACACAGCAGAAACAGTCCTGAAAACAAGAAAGAAATAAAAATTGAGAACACCCAAAAGTAAGATATTTTAAGATGTATCTAGAGAAAAATAAGCCTGGATCATGTAGCGAAGAAGAAAGAATTCCTCTCTCAGGAAGCTGCACAGGAAAAGTGTTCAGTGATGGGATGTGTGGTAAACCACCCAGATGGTCCATTGAAAAGTTAACTCTGAAGCTGCAAGAAATGAACAAATGGGCAGAAACATAAAAACTAAAATAAGTAGGAGTTGAAATAGAAAAAACTCTATTACTTTATTGCTAACAGGGACATTTAGGTGGAAGTTAAAGGCATTCCATTCTAAACTTTGTTTCAGTTCTTTAAAAGATAGGTCTCAACTTGAACTGTCTCTTTGATGTCAAAGACAGTATAGGCAGCTGATTAGAAAAGAAACATCAAAGTAAGAAGAGCACTACCAAAGAGAGAGATTCAGACTGTAAATAAGAGGGAAAAGAAGTGGAACTGGATGTCCCCCAAAAAACTAAATTCATGTCTAACCCCTCCCTCTCTCCATATACATTAAATAAACTAGAATAAATATATTCTAAATTATTTAATAAAAAATCAGAAGTCTGGGGACAGTAAGTACTGTCTCATTTTTAGTAAGTTGAAGAGGTCATTTCTTCACTCAACATGGTTCAGTGGCTTAACTAAGATTCAGAGTTTCAAGTTCTATTTTCTTAGCACTTTCTGTAAAGTATTTAAAAAATTCTAACTCCCTGTGACCAGTATTCTACATCCTTAATTTACACTTAAGTTATACTCTCTCCCTCCATTATTCCTCCAAGATCATTCATCCAACTAAATCTGCCCACATCATAGGCCAATCTCTCTAGAAATCCTTGAACATATCTTACTGAATCCTGTCTCCAGGTATGTGCCCATATAACTCCTCAGGATGCTTGCCTTCTTTCTACCATTAGTTCCTTTAATTCAGATCAAAATGCAACTGCCTCCCCCCACCAAATGTTGCCTAAATAATTCCATTATTTCAATCATTCGTTGGTCATTTTAAAGAACAAAGCGTATTCACATGATCACTGACATATTTCACTCAAATAGTTTTATGGAGGCCTCCTTTATTCTTTTAATTGTAAATTTCTAGAGGACAAGCATCATGGCTTCTAATTTTTTTATTTCAAGAGAATGGAAGATAGAAAGAAGGAACAAAGGAAGGGGGAAGAAAGAAAAAGGGTATATGGAGAAGTGATAAGAAAAGAGGGACAAACAGAAGATAAATCTGTGAGATTTTATTTTCTCATATACACAATGAAAGTGATGCTTTATGAGAGTCATACTGACCTGAATAAATCTAATTCTACTGAGCACTCAATTTTGAATTGCAATCTGACCTTCCCATCCACGTTCCATGTTCTATTTTTTCTAATTCTACATTTTCTAATTGCTATTTCTAAGTATTTTTAAATCTAATGATCAGTCTATTAAAATTTCAACCCACATTATCTCCTTTACCCTGCTTCACTTTTTCTTTTTTATACACATATCACCTTTAAACAAACTAAATCATTTACTTACTGTATTGATTCCCCAGCCTTACACAACTCCCTGATAGCAGGGATCTTCATGTTTTGTTCCCTGATGTAACTTCAGCCCCAAAAGCAGTATCTGACCCAGAATAGGTGCTCAGTAAACTCATTGAACAAAAAAGATCTCTGCAAACATCATATACAGGCCTTGGAATTTTCACAAATACCCATGACAGTCACAGTGATAAGTAAAAAACTTTCTCCCTCTTTTATGCTGTACACCAGTGTTAATCAACCACCTAAAAGATGGTTGGGACTTCCCCGGGGATCTAGATGACTGCAGGGGGTATGGGTTCGAACTCTTGTCCAGAAACTAAGATCCTGCATGCCACACAGTGAGGCCAAAAACGATGGATGATTTAGACCCTAACTAGATTAAGTACCATGAAAACAGATGTTATAGAGAGTCAAACAGACCTTTACAGAGGATGTGGCCAGTGTGGCCTTGACCACAGGCCCTGTGAGGGGCTAGGTGTTAACCAAATGAAATAGTGATAGGGAGTGACAGGTGGCCAATCTGGCTGGGATACCTAAACTACTCCCTCCCCACCCACAGTGAAAGCCACAAAGAGCCTCTTACAGGGGACTTGCTGTCTCAGGAAATCTCTCCAGTCTCATATTTCTACTCCAGCTGGCTGCCTTGGTGTAGGCTTCCTGCTTCCAGCCAGTTGTCATCCCTGCCCTGTCTCTTCTGATGAAGCATCCAATTCAATAGACATCTTTGATTCACAAACGAATTGTCTTTGGATTCCCTTTGGCTCCACCATGTTCCCTTGTTTGTCTGGGAGAGTTTACATAGCTTTAAAAAGACACGGCTTGAAGCGATCCAACTTAGGAGAAAGTCTATAAAACAGTCTTGCTGCAATTTCAGTAATTCCTCTCAGAGAATCCAGAGCAGTGGAGTCAACAAATATGAATTCAACTTCTGTTTCTACCATCTCCTAATTGATTGGTCTTAAAAAATGCTTCACTCTCCAGGCCTTCAAAATAGGCAAAACTCCTTTGCAAGTTTCCTGTGCACACAGGCTCCTTCCTCCATCTCTAGACGAATTTACCTTGTACTTAAAATGTTGGCTCTGAGTCCTATACACTAGCTCAGTCTCAAAAAAGCCAATAATATTCACATGATATCTTGATAAGTTCCAAAGAAACTTGGAAAAATTTACACCTGTAAAGAGCTGGGCTTTGCAGTCAGATAGGCCAAATCCATCAGAGCCAGCCACTTTCCAAGGTTCCCCCATGACCTTGGTTGAGTTACTTTTCTTCATCTATTAAGCAAGTATGTAATAAATATTTGCAAACTTATTGTAAGGGTTAAAATAGATAATGTATATGAAGTGCTTGGTATAGCCTGATATACTTTTGGTGCTTAAAGGCGATGAGCTATTTTTATTAATACCAGACATGGTCTAATACAGTCTCTACTGAGACTAGTACTGGGATGAAAGACACTGTTGGTATTTTTCTTGAAGGCTAACTAGGTCTTTGGTAATACAGTATATAGTACCTGCTCACTTTTTCTTGTATATGTACTTGAATGAACAAGTGAATGAATAAACAACATAATAGTGGAAAGAACACTACAAAGGGAGTTAGGAGTCCTAAGTGTTTGACTTATTTTAACCACTAATTAAATAACTGAGGATCTGTGGATATGACATCATTTCTTTTTTTATTTTATTATTAGAGTACAGTTGCTTTACAGTGTTGTGTTAGTTCCAGCTGTACACCAAAGTGAATTAACTATATCTATACATATATCCCCTGTGATATCATTCCTAAGTTCAAAAAGTCCTTTATGGCTCTAACAGATTAGATTCTGACAGCATTTGAAAATGAACAAAACAAATAGGAGAAAAAAAGGAAATCTTAATTTATCTCTGACACTTGTCACTATGGACTGAATTGTGATGACTCCCCCAAACCCCACCTCCGCCCTTACCATATATTGAAGTTCTAACTCCCAGTGTGGCTGTATATGGAGATAGGACTTTTACAAAAGTAATTAAGGTTAAATAAGGTCTTAAGGATAGGTCCCTAATCTCATAGGATTAGTGGTTTTTTAAGAAGAGACACCAGAGAGCTTATTTTCTGTTCATGTAAGGACACAGGAAGAAGGCAGCCGCCTGTAAAGCAGGAAGGGAGCCCTCACCAGAAACCAAAGCAGCCAACATCTTGACCTTGGACTTTCCAGCCTCCAGAACTGTGAGAAAACAAACTTCTGTTGTTAAGCCCCCCATTCTGTGGTATTTTTTTTTGGCCACCTGAGCTAAGACACCTGTTACATGCCATAGCCATCAGAAATATCCAATCCTAATTCAGAGTTCTCTAAGAATATCACTTTTAATCTTCCCACTGCCCTCTATTCCAAATCCCTATAAAATTTATGTCCAGCTGCTGTTTAAATGAAATTACCATATCACAATAGCAAATTGACAATCCTAATAAACTACTCATTGGGTTGAATTTAAAAGCACTTTAGTACTATGCTTCAAAATGTTAAATTATCAGTTTGATAAGTTGATATCCTTTATTTTCTTGTTTATTTGACATTTATTGAGCAAATTCATGTTTGTTAATAAATTACTCAATGCAAAATCCCTAAGATACTAAAGTAAATTTACTCACCAATACATCTGAACAATTCGAGTCTGTCATAGCTGAAAAAATGAGAAATTCCCCTTCATTTGATGAAGAAAAACAATGGCTTTTGACAAGAACAGCTAGGGTCAGTCATGGTTCCCTGGTGGAGAATATATTCCTGAATTAACAAGCTTTATCCAGGAGAAATTTGTACACTGTACTAATACATTGCTTAATAATGGTGGCTGGTAGCCACATGTGGCGACAGGGCATTAGAAATGTGACTAGTCCAAATTGAAATGTGCTATAGGTAAAATACTGTGTGTGCATGCATGCTAAATTGCTTCAGTGGTGTCTGACTCTGTGATCCTGTGGGCTGTAGTCCACCAGACTCTTCTGTCCATGGATTCTCCAGGAAAGAACACTAGAATGGGTTGCCAAGCCCTCCAGGGGATCTTCCCAATCCAGGAATTGAATCCATATCTCCTGCATTGGCAGGCAGGTTCTTTACCACCTGTGCCACCTGGGAAGCCCAAAATACCTCACAGATAGCTTTTATACTCATTATATCTTAAAATATTTTGGATATTTTATGATAAATAGTGCTATTAAATTAATTTCACCCCTTTTTACCTCTTAAATATGGCTACTAGAAAATTGAAATTTATTTATGTCAATGGTGTTTTATTTACACTGGACAGTGCTGTTCTAATTAATTCTTTGTCACATCTTAAAGTTGAGTTAGCTAAAACAAAGTATAAGGCAGGGATTAAATACAATCAACAGATATGCTTTATATGGTATACTCAATTAAAACAAATTTTAATTAATTGCCAATATTTAAAGATTGACAGATTTCAAATCAAAATGTAGACTTCTGATTTCTTTTGAATAGTCAAAATATTTAAAAACACTAAACCTACCTTTTTCATGGCAACAACTGACTGAAATTGATTGGCAGCTTCCCTTTGAACAAAGAATGAGCTCTCCAGTTCATCCTAGTCCCTAACTGGCCTATTCTACCTTCACTGCCTCTGTGTAGCTATTTCAGTTTTGATGTTTGGCTATAGAGAAAAGTTCAAATATGGAATGAAGTAGAAGAGAAAGCACATACTGTGGGCTTAGACAGAGCTTAGTTTCAATTCCAGTTTACTTATTTAAATGGCCATATGACTATTTGGATGAGTTATTCAGTGTCTCTGAATATTGATTTTCCCATCAATTAAAATATGAATAACTATATTATGGAAATTAGTAGCAACTGAATAAAATATACTCAGGAGTTGCATTGGAATAGTTGCTTAATAAATTATATTATTACTTTTCTTCTTTGGTTGACTCAATATTTATTTGGAAACTGCTGCTGCTGCTAAGTTGCTTCAGTCATGTCTGACTCTGTGCGACCCCATAGACAGCAGCCCACCAGGCTCCCCTGTCCCTGGGATTCTCCAGGCAAGAACACTGGAGTAGGTTGCCATTTCCTTCTCCAATGCATGAAAGTGAAAAGTGAAAGTGAAGACGCTCAGTCGTGGCCGACTCTTAGCGACCCCACGGACTGCAGCCCACCAGGCTCCTCCATCCATGGGATTTTCCAGGCAACAGTCCTGGAGTGGGGTGCCATTGCCTTCTCCATTTGGAAACTAGTAGTATCGATAACAGAGGAGGAGTTAGACTCCAAGTGGTTTTCCCAGTGCCAAGAACCCACGAAAGTATGGATGCTCTCTCCTTGAGTGCAAAGATCTTGGGAAAGAGGAAATCTTGCAACATTTTTCTTAGGCCTAAATGATGGCTAAAACACTTTTATTAATGGAAGTTGAATTTTTATTTTGTCAATTAGAAATGAAAACTTTAGATGTCTGACAATCAAGCAAACTTTTCAAGTCAAACTGAACCCCAATACTGGCAGATGTTTATTTCAATTGGTTTCATGTTGCAGCTTTGTTTTAAATTCCCAGCAGTTCATGTAAGTTTCAGAACAAACTTTTCACACCTATGAATACTTTGATTTAGTAAAACCAAGAGCTAAGGATAAAAGATGGAATAAAAAGCATGCAAAAAATGAGAGAACAAAGATCAATTTAAAAACTTCTTGTACTACAGAATCTGGGACACAACAGAATGATTTGTTCTGGATATCTGCCCCTCTTTTTTGATTCTCATTTGAAGATCAGTTTGCTCAGTAATAAGCTGTTGACAGGACTCAAACGCTTGCCCTTCATAGTTCTTACATACAGTACAGTATACTGTACTATCTCATCAATAGTAAATCCAGGCATCAATGAAGCGCTCCCAAAATTATACTGTCCTTTCCAAGTGGGCCACCCAAAACAGGAGTCCTCCTGGAACACACTAATAAATTCCATTTGGATACCATAATTAGCTATAACAATAAACAAAGAGATAAATAAAAACTAGAAGAAAATGTAAGTAAAGTTATCTCAGGTTAGGAAGTATTCTCCAAAGTAATGAAAAAATTGCCAAAGAAACAGGTCAAAAGGTTTGATGACAAACTTTAAAAACAAATTTAAATAATAATCTGGAGAAAAATAAATCAATAAACTAGAAAAAATAATTGTTACAAACATGGGAAAGAACAATTATCTTTAATATGTAACAAGCTCATAGATGTACTTTTAAAAAACACTAAAAATCTAATAGGAAAATGGATAAAGGAGATGAACAATTCATGAGTCATACACTCTAAGAAATGGCTACTAAAGTATTTTAAAATAAAACCTCATCAGTACCCAACAATTTTGATTTGAAATAACAATAAGAAATCTCTTTTTTTCTATTCATCAAATGAATCAAGATTTGTTTCAATATTAATACCTAGTTTGGGATGTGCATGCATGCTCAGTTACTCAACTGTGACTCTTTGTGACCCTGTGGACCATAGCCTATACAAATTTTTCTTGTCCTGAGAACCTTTAGGATCTATTCCCTTAGTGACTTTCAAAGATACAATGTAATGTTATTAGCTCTGATCACCCTGCTGTGCACTACTGAATATGTATACTTTTTTTAAGTTGTGAATCTAGTCTTTTTTTTTTTTTGGTTGGGCGGAGTCTTCCTTGGGAGTGCAGGCTTTTTCTAGCTGCGGGGAGAGGGGGCTACTCTTCATTACAGTGCGTGGGCTTCTCACTGTGGTTGCTTCTCTTGTTGTGGAGTAGGAGTTCTAAGCCTACTGGCTTCAGTAGTTGCAGCTCTTGGGCTCTAGAGCACGGGCTCAGTAGCTGTGGCTCATGAGCTTAGTTGCTTCGCAGCATGTGGGATCTTTCCGAACTAGGGAACAAACCCATGTCTGCTGCATTGGCAGGCAGATTCCTATCCACTGTACCACCAAGGAAGTCCTAGCCATTCTTTTAAAGGGAACTATTCTACCCTCTAAAGCAGTGGTTCTCAAAGTATGGTGCCTGGATCAGCAGCATCAGCAGCATCTGAAACCATATTAGAAATGCTAATTCTCATGCCCACTGATACACTGATCCCAAAAATTCTAGGGGTGTGACCAGCAATGTGTGTTTGCACAATCCCTCCAGGCGATTCCAATGCACGCTAAAGTCAGAACCATAGCTCCAAAGTTACAGAGGACATACTGGATAAAACGATGTATTAAAAAACATAAGAATGCAATCTATGTGACCAGTTCTCTATTTCTTCAATAAATAAATGGCATGAAGGATGCTGTACAGCAGAAATTAACATTGTAAATCAACTATACTTCAGTTTTTAAAAATGGAATGAGGGGAAAAAAGGTAAAAGAGACATAACAACCAAATTCATGTGCAGACCTTATTTGAATCCTGTTTCAACCACAACAATTGGAAAAAGATGTTTTGAGACAATTAGGAAAGGTTAAACATGATATTAAGGAATTATTATGTCTTTTTGTGTGTGACTATTATAATTTGGTAATGATTTTTATTGAAGTATAGTTGATATCACAATATTATATGTTACAGGTGTACAATACAGTGATTCACAATCTTAAAGGTTATACTCCACTTACAGTGATTATAAAATATTGGTTATATTCCCCATGTTGTACAATATATCCTTGTAGTTTATTTTATACATAATAGTTTCTCTCTCTTAGTCCTCTACCCCTTGCTTACTCCTCCCACTTACCTCTCCCCACTGGTAACCACTAGTTCATCCCCTGGAGCTGTGAGTTCACTTCTTTTTTTTATGTTTACTAGTTTGTTGTATTTTTTTAGATTCCACATATGTTATATCATACAGCATTTGTCTTTCTCTATCTGACTTATTTCACTTGGCATAATGCCCTCCAAGTCCATCCATGTCACTGCAAATGGCTATGATTTTTAAATAATCTTTTAAAAAATTTATCTGTTAGAGATTTTTAAAAACTGCCTTAAAAATATATGAAGCAAATATGGCAAAATGTTAAGAATTATAAAACTTGATTAAACATGATAAAACATGATTAAAAATAGGAGTTATGCTCTTCTTTCTACTTTTCTGTTCTATTGAAATTTTCATAGCAAAAAATAAAAGCCAAGAAAAACTGCAGACCTTTTAGTCAGTAATTCCCATTTTAGAAATTTGCTGTAAGGAGATATTCAATCTCAGAAAATATTTATTTATAAGTATCTTCATTACAGTATTATATATACTATAAACTGTTAGAAACTACAAAAATGTCCAAAGAACAAGAAAAGGATATAATAAATTTTGAGACTTTAATGTAATAGACTATGATGCAGCTATTGGAAGTGTTATATTCCTAAAATGCAAGATCAGAACACAGATAATATCATTATTTTTTGTAAAAAGTAAATGGAAGAAAGACTAGAAGGAACTATAGGTATCTCCCAATTTTCCAGAATTTCCTTTACATCACTTTATTTTTACAAAAGACCTATATTAGTGCCTGTTTTTGCTAACCAAAAGAAATTCAAGAAGGATTTTCACTTTCATGAAAAAAGGCAAAAAGCAAAAACAGTGTTCAGAATTTGTTTTGCAGGAGCTGTTATAGAGTCAGTACACACTGGACAGAAAGAAAGGCACTACCAAGCTCCTTCCCTGGGAACCACACTCAACATCTCAGCATCAAGCTGCCATGGCTTGGAGCTGTGCCTGTGAGCATCTATGTTTTATCTCGATTTACCTTGTCCATTGATTAGCAAGATGTATTCTAAAATAATTGCTTGTTCACTTTATGCCACTTGGCATGTGAAAGTTTTCATAGGAATGCTCCATTTTCGGATAGTAGGAGGAAACCTGTACATCAAAATGTTAAAAAGAGTAGTTGTCTCTCAATATTGAAGCTATGGATTTTATGAACTTTCTCCTTTATAACTTACTATGTTTTCTAAATTATGTATATGAACCCATTCATAATACAAAATATTTTTAATAAGAACCAAGTATGTTGTTATAATGGTTATAAAAATAAGTTGCTATATAATAAAATTAAGACTTTCTTTTTTAAAAGCCTAAGAATCATCTCAGCAATGAGCATTTTTACTTGATGAAAGAGAAGTTATACCTACCCACTACTATTTATTTGATAGTAATTTGTACTGTTTATTTAGTATTTGTGCTATTTATTTGATAGTAATTATATACATTTTTAGACTGTTGTGTTTGTATGTCCATGGACATATTCATTCTACAATATCCAATAAGCAGTTACTGAGTGACTACCACTTGCCAAGAGTTACCAAAACAGGCAAAAGTCCCCATCATTATGAAGCTTACATTCTAATGGAGAGAGACAATTAAGAAAAAATTTTTTAACATTTATGGCATGTCAGAACTTCCCTGGCTGTCCAGTGGTTAAAACTTCACCTTCCAATGTAGGGAGTGAGGGTTCAATCCCTGATCAGGGAGCTAAGATCCCACATGCCTTGTGGCCAAAAAACCAAAACATAAAACAGAAGCATGTTGTAACAAACTCGATAAAGACTTTTAAAATGGTCCACATCAAAAGAATCTTTAAAAAAAATTTATGGCATGTCAAATAATAAGTGCTATGGAGAAAAACAAGAAAGTAAAGGAAAATAGAGAGTGTTGGATTGTTGGAAGAATGAGTAGTTATTCAGTTTTAAACAAAGTAGTTAGTAAAAGCCCAACTGAGAAGGTGATATTTAAGAAAGATATTTAAGAATTAAAGAGAATTCCCTGGTGGGCCAGAGGTTAAGAATCTACCTGCAAATCCAAGGGACATGAGTTCAATCCCAGGTCCAGGAAGATTCCACATGTCTCGAAGCAAATAAGCCTGTGCGTCTCAACTACTGAGCCCACACTCTAGGTTCTGCAAGTCACAACTACTGAGCCTACATACTACAACTACTGAAGCCTGTGTACCTAGAGTCTGTGCTCCACAACAAGAGAAGCCAGCACAATGAGAAGTCCAAGCACCACAAAGAAAAGTAACCTTGGCTCACTGCAACTAGAGAAAGCCCAAAGGCAGCAATGAAAACCCAGCACGACCAAAATTAAATGAATTAATTAATTTTTAAAAAAGAAACACCTGAAGAGGCAAGGGACTGAACCATACTGTATCTGGGGAAGGAGGTCTCAGGCAGAGGAAACAGCAAGTGCAAATGTCCTGAGGCAGAAATATGCCTGGAGCACATAGCTTCTCTCCCTAAACTGAATGAAATTCCTCTGAAAGAATCAAATCATTCACCTGCTTCTTTTGCCACAATCTGAATCACAATGCCTAGAATAGTACTCAGGAAACATTTATTAAAGACAGTGATGCAAGGACTGAAAATTATTAGAATCCATAATCTTTTCTTTCCAAGCCATCCATTACCATTCTCTCATTTCTTTACGAAGAACTTTTTAACATAAGGTCTGTTCAAAATTGGGTATGCTTCAGGAGGCGGAAATGTTTCCTTCTCCAGAGATATTAAAAAAGACCAAAATATCAGTGGGCAGGGATGTGCTAAACGAAATACAAGTATCAGATGAGTTACCAGGCTAGATGGTCCATTGTACGCCTTTCCATCACTCAACAGTCAACAAATGTCATTGAGCAATGAATAAAACCAAAATTCTTGCTTTTCTGAATTAACAATCTTGTCAGTGTCCTAATAGCTTCTATAAACCTAGTGTATTGGCAAATAGTGAATGCTGGCTAAAAAACAAGGAAATCTTCCTTTTAAAAAGTGAACCATTGGGCTCCCCTGGTGGCACAATGGTAAAGAATCCACCTGCCAATGCAGGAGACACAGGTTCCATCCCTGGTCGCAGAAGATCCCACGTGCTGCAGAACAACTAAGCCTGTGCGCCACAACTACTAGGCCTGTACTCTAGAGCGTGAGAGCCACAGCTGCTGACCCAACATGCCGTAAAGCCCGTGTTCCGCAACGAAAGAAGCCACTGCAACAAGAAGCCTGCACACCGTAACTAGAGAAGCCCCCACTCTCTCCAACTAGAGGAAAGCCCACACAGCAGCAAAGACCCAGCACAGCCACCAAAAATAGATAAATAAATAAATTTTAAAAAGCAAAGCGTCTTAAAAAAGTGACCATTTATGAAATCAAAAATGGTCATTTATCAGAGAACATGTTCCTCAACTTCTTAAGAGAATATCTTATTTGTATTTGAACCTCTAGGTCTGTCTATCTGTCCCCACTAAGTGTTGACTTAATACATAATCTTGAATAAACTCCGTATTTTCTAGTGTTTCTTCAGGGCTTTGCCTGGCATTTAGTACCTACTCAGTTAATTGTGGATAGAAAGTTGAGTAAGGTATAATCACAAATGACAATCACAAATTGAGCATGTATTTACAAATAATTTGGCTATTTTTTGCACATTAAACAGCCTAAGGCAATGGCACTGATCTCAAGTCGAATATTGCCTATAGTGAAATTGCCAAAAGGAAGACCAACCTTTATTTGCTCATAAAATTCCACTTATTTTAATTAATATATTTATTTACTTTTGACTGTGCTGGGTCTTTGTTGTTGTGCTTGGCTTTCTCTAGTAGCCTCAGGTCAGGGGCTACTCTCTAGCTGTGGTGTGTGGGCTTCTCACTGCAGTGGCTTCTCTTGTTGTGGAGCCCGGGCTCTAGAGCTCACAGGCTTCAGTAGCTGGGGCTCGTCGGGCTCCGTTTCTCCGAGACATGTGGGATTTTCCCAGACCAGAGATCAAAGCCCTATCCCCTGCACTGGTAGGTGGATTCTTAGCTACTGGACCACCAGGGAAGTCCTCACTTATTTTTTTAAAACTATCTGTCCCCAGTAAGAGTTCCCATTGGTTAAAAAACTAGAGACCTTTTAACAATGACCAAAAAAACCAAGATTTTCTGAAAATAAAATCATAGAAATCATAGATTAATGTTTATCATGGGGTGTATTTGTTAGATAACAGTAAGTCACAGTAATAAATAGATACCCCAAATTCAGAGGATTTTGAAGAAAGTTTATCTTCTCTCATACAATAGCCCTTGAGTAGGAAATGACATCCCACTCCAGTATTTTCCCTGGAAAATTCCATGGACAGAGGAGCCTGGCAGGTTATGGTCCATGGGATGGCAAAGAGTTGGACACAACGGAGTGAGCCGTACAGTAGCCCAGGGAAGGAATCCAGATCAGATGTGGTTTGCTCCACACAGGCTTTCAGGGATCCAGGCTAACAGCTCTGCATCTTTAACATACAGCTTACAAGGTTGCCTTTGGGCATCATCACTCCAGTTAGCCAGAAAGAAGAAAGATGAGGAAGGGCATGAGTGGAAGACTGGTGCACTAGACTTGAAAGTGGTATTTATTTATCACCTCCTCTCAAATTCTACATCACATAACCACATCTTATCACAAAAGAAACCAGAAAATACAGTCAAGTTTTGATCCCTGAAGAAGAGGAGAATGTATTTGGTAGATTTTTGGTGATCTCTGCCATAATTGAATTGTAAATGAAACTCTAATTCTTCAAATGCTTTTCCCCTCACCCCCACCCCCAGAATATTAAGCAGTGTTTATAGCCTCTGGTTTGCGTACTGAAAAGGACCCTTATAGAACAAGCCTTGTCATAGTTCACAATTTATGAAATAGATTATATTTCAAAAGCCCACTTGTGAGTTTACTAAAATGTATTTTCTAATAGAACTCACACTTATTATCTATCCTATGTAGACAAATACTAGGAAATCCTATGGAAGAATAGCCTGGATGGCTACAGTCTATGGGGTTGCAAAAGAGTCAGACACGACTCCACAACTAAACAACAAGACAAACACTCTACACTTGCCAAGTTTTGGATGCAATGTAGAAGTTTCCTCCTCTAGTCTTGGGTAAAAAGAAAAGGTTGGCCAGATAAAGGTAAGTTTTCATTTTCTTCTCCATAGGTGCCTTTCACCTTCAAACTACACTAAAAAATCCCAACCAAATTCATCCCAGTGCCCATTTCCCAATCATTGTTAATGGGACATTTTTTATCTGGATGTTAAAACAGTAGGATCTATATCTTTAAAAATATATTTGCAGATAGACTTATAATAAATAATAGTTGCATTTCTTGAATATTTATTATATACCAGAACTACATTCTCTAAACTTCATTTTACTCATTTATTAAATGGAGATAATAATACTGATCTCATGAAGTTATCGTAAGCCTGAAATGAGACAATGTCAACAGAGTGTCTTGGCCCTTGCCTGACATTAGTAAACTGACTCAATGCATGTGAGCTATGATTTTCCTAATTGGTTTATTATTACTTAGTGATGGGGTGAAAGTGTGAAGAGCTCATTATCACTCAGCACTGTTCCCCTCTCCCCCAGCAAACTCCCTTCTCCCCAACCAATAAAGGAAGTAACAGTCACACTTTTTTGAATGTTGACAGTGGTTCTCAATGATAATGAGCCTGAAGTGCTTGTTAAAAATGGTAAAAAATCCCCATTCAGTGAGTCTGAGGTAAGCCCTGCTGCCTCATTGAACAACACCAGGGGGCACCATTAACATTGTGTTGCATATAAATGGTGCTTCCTGGAGATGTGCAAATTTAGGGTTCTGAAGTTGAAGCCCAGGAAATTGTATTTTTAACAAACACCCAGGTGATTATGGACAATCCTCCAGAGTCTTTGAGACCATTCTAGGGTGACTGCTAAGCGCGGGGGACCTGAGAAAGAACCTGTCCCACAGGTGAACTCAGTGTCTGAAAGTGACTATAACTGAATATCAACAAAATAACATTTTTAAAAGCCATCTATGACAACCTAATCACAGCTTTGTTATTAAAAACTCTTCTCAGGAACTGAATTCAGTGGAATGAGACTTTTACCCGCAATTTCCCTCCAAAGGCTTCACAAGGTTCTTCAGATGTGATCTCATTAATCCTCAGGACAGATCTGTGAGGCAGGTGGCAGATCGGACTTTTCATTACAGGTAGCTTGAGGCACTAGCGGGATTCCTGGCCCCAGAAGACCAGTGTCACTACCTGTATGGGCTTTCTGCAGTCCCCGTAGTCTTCATCTGTAAGACACCAAGCTTCTGCTTTTTGCTGGGGAAATCTTCCCCAGGCCCCATATGAGAAAACTTGTTAAGAAGGCAAATGTCAATCACTTACCCATCCCATTCATTCATAAGTATTTATTAGCTATCACCTGATAACCAATACTTTTTGGAAGTAGGTGGAATTTGAAGTATAAATGCCCAAGTAAGCAATTACATATTCAGCAAGTCACTGTGGGATCATTAGGAGAAAGGAAACACATATTAATTGAGAACCAGTTACTAAATGCAAGTATTGTGCTGAAATCTTTCCTTAGATTATCTCTTTTATTATGTGCAATAATTTAGAGAGGTAATGACAGATAGTATTATTTTTACCATTTTTATAAGAACTGGTCATATACCTGTAGTTAGTACATATTAGAGCCAGACTTTGATCTGAAATTTGTCCATGCTTTTTCCATGGTCTCTACCTTTAAGGAACATACAACTCAATAATAAGGCCAAGTACACAGATGACTTTTAAATAACAATCATGATAAAAGTGAACACTTATTGAGCACTTGGCTAACTTAGCACATTCCAGGCATTGAACCAAGTACTTTATATAGAGTCTTTCATATAGTCTTCACATAAACTTTATGAGATAAATACTATTAATTAGCTCCAATTATAGATGATTATATATATATATACATATATATATATATATATATATATATATATATGAGGCTTAGAGAGTAACTTGCCTGCAGGGGAGAAAACTTGAAAAACACCAATACTATTACAAGAGGGAGCTGGCTTGTTCTACAAGGTCCCGAGAACTAAATACAAGACCAAAGGTCAGAAGTTTCAGAGAGCTAGGTTTGGGTTCAAAATGAAGATGATCTTAATGACAACAATCCAAGTGCTGTCTCTGGAGGGGGTGAATTCCCTTTCTCAAGTTTAAACAGTTCATTGCCACTTCAAAGAGACATCATAAGACGAATATTATTATGCCAAGAATGTTACCCTGTTCTCTGCTCCACCACACCCCATTCCCACTTCAACTTCCACACATTCTTCAGATTTCAACCTAAATATCTCTTCCTCAGAGACATCTTTCCAGGTCCTACAGACTCAGAGCCTATATTATATGTTATTTTAGCTCCCTATATTTCTCCTTCATAGCACTTATGAGTGATAGTTGCTCAGTCATGCCTGACTCTTTGCAACTCCATGGACTGTAGCCTGCCAGGCTCCTCTGTTCATGGAATTCTCCAGGCAAGAATACTGGAGTGAGTTGCCATTTCCTTCTCTAGGAGATCCTCCTGACCCAGGGATCCTGCATTGCAGGAGAGTCTTTACCATCTGAGCCACCAGGGAAGCCTACTATTAAGAGACATTTCTAAGTATAAAGACAGGTCAACTTAAAAAGTATCAGCAGGTACATGCTTGACTTTATCTTATAATCTATAAACAATACATTAGAATATGTAATGAATCCATACACCTTTTCCAAAGGAATACCCAAGATGGAAGTAGCAATAAAGTTATAAATGACAGTCATCAATCAGACGAAATAATTTAGATGAAGCTTTTCTCTCTTGAAGAGATGGGGACTGGGCAAGTAGTCAGGAAGGAAATACAATGCGCTTTTAACTTTGTATAGCACTTATAATTGTAATGAAATCATTTATTATGAGACTAATAATGGAAAGTAAGTTCTCATAGAGCAGAGACCACAGGAGGCTTTTTCCTGGATGTTTACTTACCTGGTGTCTACTGGTATCTTGAACACGTTAGATGCTCGGTAAATGTCTGTGGAATGAAGAATGAGTCACTGTTGATGGATGATGGGCCTAGAAGTGGATTCTCAGAACTGACTCAGTTGAAGATGACACTAAGTCCCCTCGCTAAGCTTACATTTCAGAGCTACTCACGTTCTTGGGGCCTTTCACACACTTGTTAAAATATCCTGCTCATTGCACGCTCATTCACACTTTACCTTTTCCTTTGTTTGCAGCTCAGAGTCAAAAACCTCATCCACACGGATGCATCCTTATGTTGGAAGCTGTGCAGCAAGGACTAGCATTCATATCCAATACCCTTGGCTTCTCTGCACCAGTTCATTTCATGTTCATCCATGGCTTTGGCCTGCCTATCTCCCTTGTCCATCTGTTTGGACAGCAACGTGCCTGCTTGTGGGTGGTTAGATCCTTGGCACAGGATAGAATTTCCAAACAATGCAAGAGGTTTACATGGGCAAGCTGCACAGCCTAGTCAAAGACATCTGTCTTGTGAGGAGAGTCTTCTCTCTGGGAGTCAGTGTGACTTTACACTTGATTATACCTGTAGAAATTAGATATCCAAACCAAAAGATCAAAATCTCAAAACCAAAATGAGAAATAGTCACAAAACATTCACTTGAAAAATGTAACTGATAGTCCATTCTGGGCTAGGCAGTGGTGGGTGAGTGCTAGGGATTCACAATCCACGAAATCAAGGAAGAGCAATGTGTAAGGTGTGGTGTATAGAAGAAGCTATGGGGGCACCGGGAAGGGGTGAGGGTGCTTGACAGACCCAGAGTCCCTGAGAAAATTCAACATGTGTACCCAGGAAACAGGGCCAGAGGTTTTCTGTACATTGTGTTTTACTAGGCAGCAGAGGAGGAAAAATGAACCACAACAGAGAGAGAACAGCTAAACCCAGAACCCAAGATGTAGCCATGCCAATCAGTGGCAAGCAGGCAAATGGGCAGGAATCAGTGAGGGCCGTGCCAAGGAAATGCAGCCTCTTTCAGTTAAGATAAGAATAAACATTTTCATTCAAGTTACTTAAGATAAAAGAAATGTGGCAACGTGGGGCCTGAGGAAAGGTGAAGTGTGCTCTAAGTAGGCTATGCCTCCTTCCAAGAATAGTGTCAATACCTACATACATTCCCAGGTGAGTGTACACACACACACACAAACACACACACACACACTGTCATGGCAAAGCAACATTGTCTGCTGTAGGGCTGTGTTTTATAGAATTAAGAAGAGAATGAGCCAATTATTACAGCATGTGTGATTCTGGCAAAAGTATTTGTTATTTCAATGGTTTTTTGGAATGAGCCAGGGAACTTTGGAATGTGAATCCTCTGTATAAAAACTCACTGTTCTTTTAAAATGACTAGGCCAACAGGGCCCTATGAATCCCAAAACTGATTTAACCTTCCTAAATGGGAGACGTGGGCGTAATAGGGAGGTAAGTAAAAATGGAAATGATGAAAATGATAAGTAAAAATCATAAAGGAGAAAGAAAGGAAAGAATCTGGTTAGGAAGACTAGGAAAACAACAGCTAGACAAAAGAGAAAAGAAAGTCCTTACCTTCCTGATGCTTTTCTCTTTCAAAGGAAAACAGACAATTATAATAAACAAGTAAACTAACAAATGAGTCCTATCATTTTCAGAGAGTGATGAAATAGGGGGCTGGGGAGGTAATCTTAGGCAGATGGTCAGGGAATCCCTATCTGTAGAGGCCGCATGAGCTGAGACCTGAATGATGACAGACAGCCAAGCAATGTCTAGCAAAAGACCAGAGCAGGCAGAAAGAAGGGGAAGTGTACCAGCCCTAAGGTAGGGAGAAGCTCATGTATTTGGAGAACCGGAAAACCAATGATGCTGGAGCCCAGTGAACAAGGGAGTGTGGAAAAAGACAAGGTCAGAGAGCAGTAGGCAGGGGCCGGACCACACAGGGCTTGGCAGGCCATTGGGAGAAGCTTGGGTTTTGTTACAAGTAAAGGGGAAGCTAGCAGAGTACTTGCAGTAAGGGAGGAATGTGATATGATACACATTTTTGAAAGATCATGCTGTCCATTATGTGAAAAATAAAGTATAGAGGGGCAAGAGCAGGAAAAAAAAAAAAGAGAGATGTTAGAAATTTATTGCAACAATACAGATCAAAGATGGTGGAATGTGGCAAGAAATTATCAGATTTAGAATGTATTTTGAAGAAATATACTTGTATTCTTAAGCACCGTGGTGAATTTTTCACTTATTATACACTATCTTATACTCTTCGATTTATTTTTATTTTCTATCTTATCTCCTTAGACTGTGGCATTTGTAAGTTACTGATAGAATTTTATATAGCATTATTAATTTATTTAGTAAACATTATGAGCATGTATATCCCAGGTGCTATAGCAGTTTTTTTAAATATTTGTTATATCAGTTGTTTTTTCATTGCCACATTTATTTCTATACACACATGATTTACTTTGCTTATTTTCTATATCTAGAATTTTCCTTTTGAGTAGCTTTCTCCCTCTCTCCCTCTCTCCTATTTTATATTTGTTCTCTTGGTTCTTTTCATTCCTTTTTCAAGCATTCCTTATTTTACATAGTCATTTTTAGCTAGATCAGAGTTACAAAGTACTTTTCATAAAATATGTAATTTAATAATAATCTTATAAAATAGCTCATGTAAATATTATTATTGCCTTCTTACAGATGAGCAAAGTGAGGCTCAGAGAGGTTAAATGATTCACCCAAGATCAAAATGAGCTGGGGAGAGAGAAACTGAGAGAAGAGTCAAGTTCCCTGGTTCCCAAATCGGTGCCTTACTGCCGCACTACCCCTCTGAGCCACCTGCACTGCCCCCTAGACAGCAGGTGCTCACGCACAGGAGATAATCGGTAACACTGTGACGTGAGGACAACAGTGCTCTCTCTCTGCATTCAGTGTATCTGTTTATATGATTCATGCATTTCTCACTATGCCAAAATGTACCTTAGACTTAGCCTAGGTAGATTTTACCAAAAAACAAAAGCTATTCATAAAAAGACTGGGTCTCAATTCTTTGCACATGGAAAGGTTAGTCATGGCTCAATTCAAGAAACATTTAATTGAGTACCCACCATGGACCAAAATATTTCCTGGAAGAAAGAATAATCATATTATATAAATGTAAGTCCTTATAGCAATCTACTCGGAGAAATGAGAGAGAAAACATAAAAGTATAAGACCATAAAATAACATGTAATAAATGAAGCAATCTGACACTGTGAAGAATATAATATGCATTAGCCTTTTCAAGGTTCTGGAGGTGGAAGGGTGAACAAGACAGGATGGTTCCTGCTCTCATGAAGCTTTTACTCTAGCCTCCTCTCGTAACTGTTATTCTTGCCTTAACAGCTTTGAAAACTTCCTAAGGTTTTTCATAATTAATAATTGCTAACACTTATTGGATGCTTACAGAAATTAATTTATTTGATCCTCTCAACAGCCCTATGAAGTAGATAGCATTATTATCAACTCCATTTTCCAGATTAAAAAAGAAAAGCAGATGACACAGTCAATAAGTGGCAGAATTAGCTTTGAATCCAGGCAGTCTGGCTGCTTAGGAGACTTCTCCTGGTACAGTGGTTAGGAATCTGCCTTGAAATACAGAGGACACGGGTTCGATCCCTGGTTGGGGAACTAAGATGCCATGTGTGGCAGAGCAACTAAGCCCGTGCACTGCAACGTTTGAGTCCGCATGCTCTGGAGCCCATGGGCCACAACTAGAGATCCCATGCACCACAGTGAAAGGTCCTGGGTGACACAGTGAAGACCCCATGTGCCGCAACTAAGACCGGACACAGCAGCCAAATAAATAAACACACACGTTAAAAAATACACACGCTTAGCCCCTGTGCAGGGAGAGATTCAGGTTTTGTGGGGCACGAAGTGAAGTTGCTCAGTCGTGTCCAACTCTTTGCAACCCCATGGGCCTACCACACTCCTCCATCCATGGGATTTTCCAGGCAAGAGTACTGGAGTGGGTTGCCATTTCCTTCTCCAATTCTAGGGACTTCCTTTGAGAAATTAAAAAAAAAAAAAAAAGGAGTGAATACAACACTACAAGTCCAAAATTAGGTACAGGGCCTTGGAAGGGGCCAATGCAAAACTAGAGCTTTACTAGTTTCACAATAAACCTACTGGTTTAAAACAGCATAAATTTATTCTCACAGTTCTGGAGGTCAGAAGTCCATAAAATCAAGATGTCAGCAGAGTTGTGTTCTGTCTGCAGGTTTCAGGGAGAATCTGTTTTCTTGCCTTTTCCAGCTTCTGAGGCCACCTGAACTCCTTGGCTTCAGGCCCCTGCCTCATGTCACTCCACCTTCTTGCTTCTTGTCACTTTTCCTGCAACTGACTCTGACTTTCCTGCCTCCTACTTTTTTATTTTTAATTTATTTATTTTTAACTGGAGGATAATTGCTTTACAATGTTGGGTATCGATGTATGGCAAAAACCTGCCTCCTTCTGGTAAGGACCATTGTGATTAGAACATTGGGCCCACTTAGTTAACACAGAATTCTCTCTCCATCTCAAGATCCTTAACTTAATCATACCTGCAAAGTCCCTTTTCCTATGTAAGTAACATATTTCTTTACAGGGTCCCCAGGTTCTGGGGATTAGGACATGGACATGGACATCTTTGGAAGGCTGTTATTCAGCCTACCACAAAAATTAACAATAAAAGACAGTCCAGGCTCTGTGACCATTCTACCCCCAAGAGGCCATAGGCTGAATAGATAGAGTGGCCAGGATTTCTTCTAAGCTAAGGAGTCTGGACTTGTTCTAATAGAGTCATTTTAGAGTACTGAGAGGGTCAAGTCATTAAGAAAATGATGTTGTTAAAAGATTTATTTGAACAACAACAAAAAAGATATATTTGGCGACTGAGTTGTTATTAGCTTCATTTGAATCCATCTCTTTTTCAGCATAATAATATAAACTGATTGCATATAAATTTTCATTGTTATATACCTTCACGTATAAGGCTATATCATAGGTATTACTATAAGGTTTCATTGTTATATACACTCACATATAAGCCTACATCATAGGTATTACTATCTCCATGTAAACATGAGGAAACTGAGTGTAGAGTGATTTCTCCAAGGAGATTATATACAGCTAACACATGGCAGAACCAAGCCAGATAATTTGAGGAGACAGCATAGTGCAGTGGAT